>NC_088422.1:27942266-27943845 GCF_034236695.1 Oncorhynchus nerka | reverse complement strand
TTAGGATACTATTGATCTATTTCACAGGTCTCTGGTGGTTTCTAAGCATTCTACATGTGTTGGAGAAGGAGGGTGGGATCTCTCCAGAGCATCTAATTACATCAATCATGTCTTGCCATGCATGTGATATGAGATAATGTTATGCACCACGTAAATATACATTGCCTAAGGCTGCAGTGCTATACTCCATGGAGACAGTGCTCAATGTTCATTTTACATGATGGATATATGCTACTCCATTTCACAATCAATCAGTGCAATTTATTTATACATTTTTACATCAGCAGATGTCACAAAATGCTTATTCCGACACCCAGCTTAAAACCTCAAATAGCATGCAATGCAGATTTAGAAGCACGGTGGCTAGGAAAAACTCTCTAGAAAAACAGGAACCTAGGAAGAAACTTAGAGAGGAACCAGGCTCTGAGGGGTGGCTAGCCCTCTTCTGGCTGTGCCGGTGGAGATTATAAGCGTACATGGCCAATAAGGCCAGATCGTTCTTGTAGTATGATCTAAAATAAAGACGCGCGACAACGAGGTTCTAGCTCCAGCCTGTTTATTAACCTAACCCTCGCATGTCCTACATAGGTACGGATACCCCCAAGGGACATCCTACTACATCTTCCCCTCTCCCATGAACAAGAACTCAACATGCATAACCACTGAAGCATAACTGAAATGCAATTTGGAATCAGTGTATTAACTTGAAATGCCTCATTTTTCACGTTTACGCCTGATGCTACCCCGTACCTTTCAAAGCGCCTGATCCAAATCGGCCAGTTTTAAATGTCCATACAAACAAAATTCTCCGGGGGACTAATGCGACATCCGTCAGCACTAGCCACTGGCCTGTCCGTGTTTGCGCGCCAGCTTCTTCCTCTTGCAACATGTTGCTTAGCAGTAGCTTAGTCCTTGCTCGTTAGCTAGCAAAATAATGATATGCGCTGTTTTATCTCCAACACTGTGCCCTCCCTGCTTTGAAACAGCCTGAATGTATGATTTACTTAGTACCTCCTTCACGTTTATGTGCATTTTAAAACCTCTTCTGACACCATGTAGTATGATCTAAAATAAAGACGCGCGACAACGAGGTTCTAGCTCCAGCCTGTTTATTAACCTAACCCTCGCATGTCCTACATAGGTACGGATACCCCCAAGGGACATCCTACTACAGTTCTTCAAGTACTGTAGTTCAAACATTCTTCATAGATGACCAGCAGAGTCAACAAAATAATGTGGTTACAGAGGGTGCAGCAGGTCAGCACCTCCGGAGTAATTGTCAGTTGGCTTTTCATAGCCGAACATTCAGAGGTCGAGACAACAGGTGTGGGAGAGAGAGAGAGAGGGAGAGAGAGAGCGAAGATCGAAACAGCAGGTCCATGACAAGGTATCACGTCTGGAGAACATACATGCCTCTTCATGTGATACATGATGTTTGGCTGTGCTAAGTGTTATCTTATGGGTTTGGTGATTGTTCTGTGTGAAGCCGTATTCTGCATTGCATCATGGAATGTGATGTGAAATCCCTGGGCCTATGGCTGTTGAAGCTACTCCACTGCACTGCCCTTCTCCCCGATTG
>NC_088422.1:27895994-27941766 GCF_034236695.1 Oncorhynchus nerka | reverse complement strand
AATATAGATCATTCCAAGATGGCGTAGCAGTCGGACGTGTGTTTTGTCTTGTCCCGTCCTGTATAGTGTAAATATAGTGTAGACCGGGTAGTGCGGACCCCTGGCTTTCTATCCCAACCACCATCATCTTCAGGAGGAGCCCACCGGCACAGACGGGGAAGCAAGGCTCCACTTCCCCCAGAAGCAGACGAGGGCAAGCGGATGGAGCCTGTTGTTGTGGTGGGCCGGACCTGTGTTGGGGACTTTTGTCATGTCCCTGTCACTGTGGAGGGGTTCCCTGCTCCGCCCTGGTGGACACTGGGTCCACAGTAACCCTGGTGAGGCCAGATATTGTGCCAGGTTGGACTCAGTGTCAGCCTACAACTGTGCAGCTCCGCACAGTCACAGGTGAGCTGGCACCCATGAAAGGGAAGGGAATAATGACTCTGACAGTAGGGGGTAGGACTGTGCGTCATCCTGTGTGGGTGGCGGCTGTGCAGGACCCTTGTATCCTGGGGTTGGACTTTCTTAGGAGCACAGGCTGCCAGTTAGACCTAAATAGGGGCACACTGAGCTTCCAGGGAGGGACGGAAGTCACCATGGCCCCCCCTAATGTCACATTCACTCAACCCAACAAACCCTTTACTCCAACAGTTAAAGCAGCAGAGACTCATGGCTGCGCCCCCTCCCCCACAGCTGTGTGTGACTTTTCCCCAGTCCCCCTGTCACCTACGGCGGTGTGTTACATTCCCCCAGCTACCTCCATGACACAGCCCTCTGTGAGCCCGGGCCGCACCCCCAGCCCAGCTACCCCAGATGGGAGAGGAGAGGACACTGTCTGCAGTGAGGGAGATATGGGGAGGAACTCTGTTGGTCTTGACCCCGAGCAGCAGGGACGGTTGTGGCAGTTGCTGTTTGAATTCAGAGACAGCTTTGCGTTGAGTGAGGAAGAGGTGGGTCAGAACTATCTGGTGCAGCATGAGATCGACACAGGTGATGCTCGACCCATCAAGATGCGTCCCCGCCGTATCCCGCTGGCACGCCAGGAGGCGGCAGACAAGGCTGTGTTGGAGATGCAGCGGGCAGACTTCATTGAGCCCTCAGACAGCCCCTGGGCGGCGCCAGTTGTCATGGTTCCGAAGAAGGGGGGCAAGCTGAGGTTCTGTGCGGACTACAGGCGGCTGAATGAGGTAACCAGGAAGGACTCATACCCCATACCACGTATCGATGAGTCGCTGGACCTGGTTAGGGGGTCCTCCTGGTTCTCCTCACTAGACCTCCGCTGCGGCTACTGGCAGGTGCCCCTCTCCCCAGAGGCCAGAGCCAAAACTGCGTTCTCCACTAACAGAGGACACTGGCAGTTCAAGGTCCTGTGCTTTGGCCTGTGCAACGCTCCAGCTACTTTTGAGCGTTTGATGGACAGGGTGCTGGATGGCATCCCCCGACAGCAGTGTCTGGTATACCTCGATGACATCCTGGCCCATGGCAGCTCCTTCCAGTCAGCCCTGGGGCGCTACGGCGTGTGCTGGAGAGGGTGGCTGCCGCAGGTCTGAAGCTCCACCCCGAGAAGTGCCACTTCATGAGGAGAGAGGTGTCCTTCTTGGGCCACCGAGTGGGGAAGGAGGGGATCAGCACCATGGAGGACAAGGTAGGGGCTGTCAGAGACTGGCCCACCCCCACCGACCAGCGTCAGCTGAAGAGCTTCCTGGGCCTGGCCTCGTACTACAGGAGGTTTGTACGGGGCTTCTCAAGCATTGCTGCTCCACTGAACCGCCTGCTGCCGAAGGACAAGGCTTTCACTTGGACAGTGGAGTGTGAGGAGGCGTTCAACACCCTCAAACGTGCACTGATCGAGGCCCCGTGCTCGCCCCCTGACCTCACCTTGCCCTTTATCCTGGACACAGACGCGAGCAATGTGGGCATGGGTGGGGTGCTGGCCCAGGTGGGGCCAGAGGGGGAGAGAGTGGTGGCGTACTTCAGCAAAACATTTGACAAACATGAGCGCCGCTACTGTGTCACCCGGCGGGAGCTCTTGGCTGTTGTGGCTTCCGTCAAACACTTCAAGTACTACCTGGGTGGTCTGCCCTTTTACTGTAAGGACTGACCACTCTGCTCTCCAGTGGCTCATGTCTTTCAGAGAGCCAGAGGGGCAGGTGGCACGCTGGTTGGAGGAGCTTCAGCCGTATGACTTCACGGTGGTGCACAGGGCAGGGGCACGCCACTCCAACGCCGACGCCATGTCCCGTCGGCCCTGTACTGCAGACGGCTGCCGCCACTGTGAACGGAGAGAGGGACGGGAGAGAGAGCTGCGGGCAGATGAGGGTGTCTGTGCCACAGTGTGTCGGGCGAGCGGGCCTGTCTGCTGTGAGCTGCAGACTGTCGACGTGGCTGAATGGCGGCAGCAGCAGGGACGGGACACAGACCTACAGCCAGTGCTACAGTGGGTAGAGGCGCAGGTGAGGCCACCATGGGAAGAGGTGACAGCGCTCTCACTCGCGACCAAAGGGTTGTGGTCGAAGTTTGAGAGACTGCGGCTGGCTGATGGCGTGCTACAGCGGGCATGGAAGGAGTCAGCTACGGGAGAGGAGAGGTGGCAGGTGGTGGTCCCAAAAGCATTGCGGGAGGCTGTGCTCCAGAGTACTCATGGGGGGGTGGGGACTGGACACTTTGGGGTCACAAAAACACTGCGCCGTCTCCGTCAGGGCTTCTACTGGGGGCAGCACAAGAGGGATGTGGAGGACTTTTGTCGCCGCTGTGACAACTGCACAGCGAGAAAGGGCCCCCCAGGCCGCTCTCATGCTCAGCTCCAACAGTTCCCAGTGGGGGCTCCCATGGAGAGGGTGGGAGTGGATGTAGTTGGGCCGTTCCCCACCACAGACAGTGGAAACCGCTGGGTGCTCACGGCCATGGACTATTTCACAAAATGGCCCGAGACCAGGAGGCAGAGACCATCGTCGACGCCCTGACAGCGGGGATGTTCAGCAGGTTTGGAGCTGCAGAGTCCATCCACAGCGACCAAGGCAGAAACTTTGAGTCCCGTGTGTTCGCCACCATGTGTGAGAGGCTGGGTATGCACAAGACCCGCACTACTCCTCTCCATCCTCAAAGTGATGGCCTTGTGGAGCGCTTCAACAAAACGCTTGGACAGCAGCTGGCCATCGTCTCTTCCAAACACCAGCGTGACTGGGACAAGCACCTGCCTATGGTCCTCATGGCATGCCGCTCCGCTGTCCAAGACTCCACCTCCTGCACGCCTGCCCTCCTCATGCTGGGGAGAGAGATCCGCACCCCTGCGGAGATGGCGTTTGGTCGGCCCCTGGATAGCCCTCATGTTCCTCCGGGGCCGGAGTATGCCCGGAGACTCCAGGACCGCCTGGAGACAACCCACACCTTCGCCAGAGAGCAGCTGGTGAATGCAGGTGTGAGGCAGAAAGGAACTATGACGTGCACACCCGGGAAGGCACTTTGTGGCTGGGGAGCTGGTCTGGGTCTACAGCCCCCTAAGGAAAAAAAGGCAGATGCCCCAAGTTGGACAGTCACTGGGTGGGACCCTGCAGTGTCCTGGAGAGGGTAGGGGAGGTTGTGTACCGGGTGCAGCTTCCTCCCAGGGGGAGAAAGGTGGCACTGCACCGGGACAGGTTAGCCACATACAGAGGGGCCTCTTCTCCCCAAACCCCAGGAACCCCCACAATTCCCCTCTCTGGCAATGACATTCTCCAGGCACCCACCCTCAGGTGCCGCAGACAAGGCTCCAGACAGCCCACTCCCCCTGTCTCCCCCTGTGTCACCGCGTGGTTCCCCAGAACCACGGACTGTATTACCCGTTCCCGCTTCCTTGTCCCCCATATCCCTGCCTTCATCCCCTGGTTCCCAGAGGGGCACTCTGCGACCATCACGGCCACGCAGGCAAAGGAGACCTCTGGGTCGCTTCAGAGACTTTGTTTGTTCCCTCGGGGACGAGGGACTTTGTGGTGGGGGGGCTATGTAGCGACCCGCACAGACAGCTGTGTGTTATGTGCTAGGCTAGGAGGTGGTTGTGTTGTACTGACCAGTACCCGGTGTTCGCGGGGTCCGACATGTCAATCAACCTGCTATCTGCCAATCACGGGAATGCCTGGAATGTTCTGATGCCGGGCATCCTGGTGGTTGGCGGAGTGGCGTGGAGGGGGTTGGGCATTGGAAGTTAAGACCAGGTTCAGCCTTTGTTCTCTCTCTCTTACGTCTGGGCTTCACAAGAGAAGGTCACGATTGGCTTGTGGGTTATCTGTCATCTATTTGGCGTGTGCTACGGCCCAAACAGTAGCCTGTGTAAAGTTGGTTCAATAAACCGTCAATTCGCAAACTCAAGCCTCTGTCTGGACAATTGTTCATTTATGATCTAGTCAGGTCATTACAATAGTTTTTCCTCGTTTTTTTTCTGTATATATTTCGTACATATTTTAATCTCACTTTCCAACTACAGGCTGAATATACTCTCCTGCAACCCGCATCACCCAATGTGGTACGGATCTGCTTTTTCTATACTTTAGAATCGGAACCCTCATCAGAAGCTAGCCGCTAACTAGCTACTAGCTAGCCACTGCTAGCGGTCTTCAACGCTAACTAGGACACCAGCGCGACATCTACCCAAAGCATATCAGACTGCTTTTTCTCTACCACATCTCCGGATTCCTACCGCAAGCTCTGAACCTTTATACCGGATCATCGTAAATAGCTAGCTGCAATCCGAGTGGCTACTCCTGGCTAACGTCTCTGTCCCAGAGCAAGCACCAGTTAGCCTGGAGCTAGCCTCGAGCTAAGCCCATCTCCCGACTAGCCGAAGAGGTCCAAAATACCTAATTTGCCAATTGGCCTGGACCCTCTACTGACCCTCTACTGCCGACACGGAGCCCCGCCGATCCATCACGACTGGTCCGCCGACATAATCGTCCGAGGGGTTTCAACAGGCTTTTCCGCTGCGACATCGCCAAAGATCCATCTGCTGGCCAAGGCCCATGAGCTTTCTGAATCGCTGTATCTCCAGCTCACCGCATGAAGAGGAATAAACAGACTCACCCCATCGCGACGTCCCCCAAAGGTTAACTCTCTAGCCCTCGCTATCTCCCTGCTTGCTAATTCGGCCTGCTAACGGCTAGCTTGTCAAGCTCCGGTCCGCTAACTGCTACCTTGTCTAGCTCGGGCCTACGAACTGTTAGCTTGTTAGCACAGGCCTGCTAACCGTCTGAACCACCGCGTCCCAATCACTCTCTGACCCCATTTACTTTCTATCTCTTTTTGATTTTTAATTTGTTTATACCTTCCGGAAACCTGCCTCACCCAATGTGATACGGAATCGCTGTTACTTTTACTCTTATTTTTATTTTTATGACACACTCAAGAACCTCCAGACGCTAACCAGCTAACTAGCTACAAGCTAGTTAGTCATTGTTCGTTTTTAAAAAAAAAACCTGGATAACACTCGCCAGCCCAGCCCCCTGCCCATCCACCGCTGCCCCCTGGACACTGATCTCTTGGCTACATAGCTGACGCACGCTGGACTGTCCATTAATCACGGTACTCCTTTCTGCTTGTTTGTCTTACCTGTCGGCCCCGTTGCCTAGTCAACGCCATTTTACCTGCTGTTTGTTGTGCTAGCGGATTAGCCTCGCCTACTGTTTTTAGCTAGCTTTCCAAATTCAACACCTGTGATTACTGTATGCCTCGCTGTATGTCTCTCTCAGATGTCAATATGCCTTGTATACTGTTGTTCAGGTTAGTTATAATTGTTTTAGTTCACAATGGAGCCCCTAGACCCACTCTGCATACCCCTGTTACCTCCTTTGTCCCACCTCCCACACATGCGGTGACCTCACCCATTACAACCAGCATGTCCAGAGATACAACCTGTCTCATCATCACCCAGTGCCTGGGCTTACCTCCGCTGTACCCGCACCCCACCATACCCCTGTCTGCGCATTATGCCCTGAATATATTCTACCATGCCCAGAAACCTGCTCCTCTTATCCTCTGCCCCCAACGCTCTAGGCGACCAGTTTTGATAGCCTTTAGCCGCACCCTCATACTACTCCTTCTCTGTTCCGCAGGTGATGTGGAGGTAAACCCAGGCCCTGCATGTCCCCAGGTACCCTCATTTGTTGACTTCTGTGATCGAAAAAGCCTTGGTTTTATGCATGTCAACATCAGAAGCCTCCTCCCTAAGTTTGTTTTACTCACTGCTTTAGCACACTCTGCTAACCCTGATGTCCTTGCCGTGTCTGAATCCTGGCTCAGGAAGGCCACCAAAAATTCAGAGATTTCCATACCCAACTATAACATCTTCCGTCAAGATAGAACTACCAAAGGGGGCGGAGTTGCAGTCTACTGCAGAGATAGCCTGCAAAGTAATGTCATACTTTCCAGGTCCATACCCAAACAGTTCGAACTACTAATTTTGAAAATTACCCTCTCCAGAAATAAGTCTCTCACTGTTGCCGCCTGCTACCGGCCACCCTCAGCTCCCAGCTGTGCCCTGGACACCATTTGTGAATTGATCGCCCCCATCTAGCTTCAGAGTTTGTTCTGTTAGGTGACCTAAACTGGGATATGCTTAACACCCCGGCAGTCCTACAATGTAAGCTAGATGCCCTCAATCTCACTCAAATCATCAAGGAACCCACCAGGTACAACCCTAACTCTGTAAACAAGGGCACCCTCATAGACGTCATCATGACCAACTGGCCCTCCAAATACACCTCCGCTGTCTTCAACCAGGATCTCAGCGATCACTGCCTCATTGCCTGTATCCGCCACGGAGCCGCAGTCAAACGACCACCCCTCATCACTGTCAAACGCTCCCTAAAACACTTCTGTGAGCAGGCCTTTCTAATCGACCTGGCCCGGGTATCCTGGAAGGACATTGACCTCATCCCGTCAGTTGAGGATGCCTGGTCATTCTTTAAAAGTAACTTCCTCACCATTTTAGATAAGCATGCTCCGTTCAAAAATGCAGAACCAAGAAGAGATACAGCCCTTGGTTCACTCCAGACCTGACTGCCCTCGACCAGCACAAAAACATCCTGTGGCGGACTGCAATAGCATCGAATAGCCCCGTGATATGCAACTGTTCAGGGAAGTCAGGAACCAATACACGCAGTCAGTCAGGAAAGCTAAGGCCAGCTTCTTCAGGCAGAAGTTTGCATCCTGTAGCTCCAACTCCAAAAAGTTCTGGGACACTGTGAAGTCCATGGAGAACAAGAGCACCTCCTCCCAGCTGCCCACTGCACTGAGGCTAGGTAACACGGTCTCCACCGATAAATCCACGATTATCGAAAGCTTCAATAAGCACTTCTCAACGGCTGGCCATGCCTTCCGCCTGGCTACTCCAACCTCGGCCAACAGCTCCGCCCCCCGCAGCTCCTCGTCCAAGCCTCTCCAGGTTCTCCTTTACCCAAATCCAGATAGCAGATGTTCTGAAAGAGCTGCAAAACCTAGACCCGTACAAATCAGCTGGGCTTGACAATCTGGACCCTCTATTTCTGAAACTATCTGCCGCCATTGTCGCAACCCCTATTACCAGCCTGTTCAACCTCTCTTTCATATCGTCTGAGATCCCCAAGGATTGAAAGCTGCCGCAGTCATCCCCCTCTTCAAAGGGGAGACACCCTGGACCCAAACTGCTATAGACCTATATCCATCCTGCCCTGCCTATCTAAGGTCTTGAAAGCCAAGTCAACAAACAGGTCACTGACCATCTCGAATTCCACCGTACCTTCTCTGCTGTGCAATCTGGTTTCCGAGCCGGTCACGGGTGCACCTCAGCCACGCTCAAGGTACTAAACGATATCATTACCGCCATCGATAAAAGACAGTACTGTGCAGCCGTCTTCATCGACCTCGCCAAGGCTTTCGACTCTGTCAATCACCATATTCTTATCGGCAGACTCAATAGCCTCGGTTTCTCGGATGACTGCCTTGCCTGGTTCACCAATTACTTTGCAGACAGAGTTCAGTGTGTCAAATCGGAGGGCATGCTGTCCGGTCCTCTGGCAGTCTCTATGGGGGTGCCACAGGGTTCAATTCTCGGGCAGACTCTTTTCTCTGTATATATCAATGATGTTGCTCTTGCTGCGGGCGATTCCCTGATCCACCTCTACGCAGACGACACCATTCTATATACTTTCGGCCCGTCATTGGACACTGTGCTATCTAACCTCCAAATGAGCTTCAATGCCATACAGCACTCCTTCCGTGGCCTCCAACTGCTCTTAAACGCGAGTAAAACCAAATGCATGCTTATCAACCGATCGCTGCCTGCACCCGCATGCCCGACTAGCATCACCACCCTGGATGGTTCCGACCTTGAATATGTGGACATCTATAAGTACCTAGGTGTCTGGCTAGACTGCAAACTCTCCTTCCAGACTCACATCAAACATCTCCAATCGAAAATCAAATCAAGAGTCGGCTTTCTATTCCGCAACAAAGCCTCCTTCACTCACGCCGCCAAGCTTACCCTAGTAAAACTGACTATCCTACCGATCCTCGATTTCGGCGATGTCATCTACAAAATGGCTTCCAACACTCTACTCAGCAAACTGGATGCAGTCTATCATAGTTCCATCCGTTTTGTCACCAAAGCACCTTATACCACCCACCACTGCGACTTGTATGCTCTAGTCGGCTGGCCCTCGCTACATATTCGTCGCCAGACCCACTGGCTCCAGGTCATCTACAAGTCCATGCTAGGTAAAGCTCCGCCTTATCTCAGTTCACTGGTCACGATGGCAACACCCATCCGTAGCACACGCTCCAGCAGGTGTATCTCACTGATCATCCCTAAAGCCAACACCTCATTTGGCCGCCTTTCGTTCCAGTACTCTGCTGCCTGTGACTGGAACGAACTGCAAAAATCGCTGAAGTTGGAGACTTTTATCTCCCTCACCAACTTCAAACATCAGCTATCCGAGCAGCTAACCGATCGCTGCAGCTGTACATAGTCTATTGTTAAATAGCCCACCCATTTTCACCTATCTCATTCCCATACTGGTTTTATACTGTTTTTTTATTTTTTATTTACTTTTCTGCTCTTTTGCACACCAATATCTCTACCTGTACATGACCATCTGATCATTTATCACCCCAGTGTTAATCTGCAAAATTGTATTATTCGCCTACCTCCTCATGCCTTTTGCACACATTGTATATAGACTGCCCATTTTTTTTCTACTGTGTTATTGACTTGTTAATTGTTTATTCCATGTGTAACTCTGTGTTGTTGTCTGTTCACACTGCTATGCTTTATCTTGGCCAGGTCGCAGTTGCAAATGAGAACTTGTTCTCAACTAGCCTACCTGGTTAAATAAAGGTGAAATAAAAATAAATAAATTTTTAAAAAAGGAAGCTCCTCCTTTACTCCTTTGAAAATAATCTGGGAAAAGGACCTTGGTCTGACTATCAGTGATGAGTTATGGGCGGAGGTTTGCGACAGGGTATACTGCTCCTCTACCAGTGTAAAAATGAAAGAATCTAATTACAAATTTTTGTACAAATTTTATTATACTCCTTTGAGACTCCATAGAATGAAAACAGATATGTCTCCTAACTGTAAAAGATGTACCTCTGAAAGTGGAACCTATATGCATGTATTTTGGAGCTGTAGAGAGATTGCACAGAAAATACTAGAGGTACAGTTTGATATGACCCCGTGTATCTATCTTCTTAATGCCCAGCAGGACTTTGTTCTTGATCCTGACAGAGAAAATGTGCTTATGACTATTACATACTTTGCAAAGAAATGTATTTTTCTATTGTGGGCCTCTAATACCCCTCCTACATTTAAAATGTGGATTGACCAGATTGTTGACTTTCTTCCTCTTGAAAAGCTCACTTATGACCTCCACAAGAGACAGCCCAAGTTTGATAGACTCTGGTCTCCACTATTCAACTATATTTCAAACTGGACAGAGTGAACGGGGTGACTAGGGAAATGCGCAGATACATGTTGTGTAAGGTACTGTAAAACCTAAAAACGAATTATTGGCCCGTCGTCTCAGCGAATGCTTGAAATAGCTGATAAGAACCTTGATAGTGCTGCTGCAAGTGTTATATGTTTTTGGTTTTTGTGGGTTTTTATTTTAATTTAGTTTTTGAGTACATGTGCGTATGTGTGTGTGTGTGTGTATATATATATATGTATGTATATGTGTGTATGTATGTACGTATGTATGTATGTATATATATATGCACCAAGGAAAATGAATAGATTAAGAAAAATAAATGCTTTTGTTTGACTTTATCATTCATTTTAATTGTATTTTTATTTTTTATTTTTTCAAATGTATTATTATTTTTTGACTTTTTATTTTTTAAAAGCTTGTCACATCTGTGAATGTGGAATGTGTTCTGTTGGTTGATTGAAAAACAAGAAAACTCAATAAACTTTAAATTGAACCAAAATAATTAATCATATTCTGATGTCGTACAAACATAAAAATCAGGCAAAAAATCGTGTCAGTTGGCTTTAGGCTTCTAGAACTACGGTGGTATGAGAAGTAATCCATCATTGCTCTAATTTGGTTTTCAGGCTCACTAATGACCCAGATTAGATACAGTTGGTCACATTACGTGGTGATTGTGTGTTTATCTTCAAGGTCCCAGACCTCATTGCAGAGCTTGCCTGCAACTAGAGAGGCTCCCCTCATGGAGGAGCCTCTGAAGGCTCTTTTTGGGGTAACGGAAGAGAGCCTCCTGATATCCCTGGTTGAGGGTCACTCCAACCCCAGCTCCTCCGAGTTGAGCTGTGCTATCGTGGGGGAGGTGGTACACCAGCTTAACTCTGGCCTCTCAGTGGCCATTCAGGCCAGCCCGGGGAGTTGCCCCCCTATGGACAGTCAGGACATAGCAGCAGGCAAGGAGGTCATTCGGGTAGCCTCGGTGCAGATCCTGGCCGAGCTACAGAGCCAAACGTCTGAGCCAGAGTGGGTAGGGTTTATCGAGCCCCTCATGGACCCTGTGACCGATGATGTGCTGGATGCCATTGTCGGCACAATGGACAAAATGGCACAGGACTTCAACATCCTATTGGATCTGGCCAAGAAGATGACAATCTTGGGGTCTAAATTTCTGACCAATCTTCAATGTGACCTTGATGTTGAGTGTCCATCTGGGAAAGAAGGGACCACTCACTTTCTCAAAGAGACTGGATCCTCTACCAGTGTGGTGGCCAGAAAGATTCAGACCCTCTCTAGCCCCGACTTTCAGTCTAAAGCCCTGAATGCGGTGAGCACCATCCTTACAAGGAAAGTCAGCAGCTCTTCTGGCATGGCTCCTTCCTCTAGGCCTTCTAGTGCTGCTCCTAGCCTTACTGAAGCCCTACTGAATACCAGCTGCACAGCCCTGACACCTGTAACCTCCACTGCCACAGTGATTGTTAAGGCATTTGTGGGAGGCATGGAGACGATAGCATCATTTGAAGGCACATGTGAAGCAGTTGATTGGCCAGTTCCTGTAAATGACCACAAAACAGGATCTTCACAGATGATAACCTTCTCTCTAGCCCGCACACTCTACGGCCGTATACGAGCAAAGCTGAGGGACCTTTTAACTCTATCCACTCGAGAAGAAGGTGTGGCTAAGGATGCTTCTCTTCAGGAGTCTTCAGACACCCTGGAAAAGGCAACTGTTTCAACTGTTGAGGTCCAGTTACCCAGCACCGAACTTAGTAGAGTTCCCAGAGAGAGTCAACCAATACCAGCTCTCTGTCACTCCAATCTGGATACCAGTACTCAAGAAGTTCTTAGCAGTGTTTTTCCCATCTACAAGTCAGAGTTATCAAAAGTGGAGAGTAAATCCTTGGCCGTTGTCAGTTCATCTGATGAGTCCCTAGAGGCTTGTTGGTTTGTTGATGGCGTCCTATCAAAGCTCGATGACTATACTATTTCCCAGTCACCCTCACCCAATGAAGACTTGAGCGTGAGTACTCAATATTCTCAACTGAGCTCAGAAGAGAGTGTCAGAATCACAGAGTCCTCTACTAGTCTGATTCAGAGCATTAAGAAGCTCTCTAGCAATGACTTCCAGACTCAGGCAGAAGAGGCAGTGAGTAAAGTGCTGATGAGATCCAGTCATTCCTTTATCACACAGATCAGCCTACTGGTCTTCAGAAAAGTCTGCAGGCTGGCTTATCATCTAGCTCACCATCAGAGATCCATGTCCTTTCAGAATCCATGTCCTCTGAGAATACAGCCTCTGGATTAGTGGAAACCTTTGTCAAAGGAATGGCCACTATTTTCCAGAAAATCAGACGAGAAGCTTTGGTCAACAGCTAAGACCACCTGCGTCAGTATGAAGAACACACTTAAGGATTTCTTCACAGGGCTGAAGCCATCCGGATCCAAAAGGACAGAAAATGCTTCTTCCAAAGAGACCCTTGGGGAAATCCTGGTTGCTATCCAGAGTGAAATCTCAAACTTAGGGCGAATGAAGGATTCCAGGGAGCTCCTTCAGATCAATGATATGTTAGGAACTATGCTGAAGGAGGTTGAGAAAAGTGATGATGACAGTGAACACGTCTGCCAAGACATCCCTAGAACCTGTTCATCTTTGTCCACTTCTTTAAATGGTCGTAGTTCCTTGTCCAGCTCTTCAAAGGGTCCTAGGTCAGAGTGTGAGTTAGAGATCAACCTCCCTGGTACTCCCATCCCTGACCAAGTGCCTTTTGATCTGACCTTCCCCATCGTCAGGAGCTCCTGCATCGACACCAGGGTCTCTAAAATGCCAGATATTTCTTCAAGTGACCTAAAGAC
This sequence comes from Oncorhynchus nerka, assembly GCF_034236695.1. Taxonomy (NCBI): domain Eukaryota; kingdom Metazoa; phylum Chordata; class Actinopteri; order Salmoniformes; family Salmonidae; genus Oncorhynchus; species Oncorhynchus nerka. Next base: position 27,929,005 of record NC_088422.1, on the reverse strand, counting down.
AAAGATGATGGCACACACAGATGAACCCCTGCATCGTAACAGTCCAATGACTGACAGCAGTCGACCGCCGAGTGCTAAAGCCTCTTTTCGATCCTCCACTCCGTCGTTCACCAACAAGGGAACCTCTTTGGTACCAAAGGGAGATGGGATTGACATTGAAGAGAAGGAGGTGTGCATCCCCAGCAGCTCTGGCCATCTGAGGGAGCTCTTAATCACCCCGGACATCAGCAGTGCCACTGCATTCCCACTGCAGTACTTGATGGACTCCAGCAAAGATGATGGCATCTGTTTTGTCATCATACTGGTGATAAGGTTGCTATCGGAGATCAGACCCTCAGCCCTAGATGGACCCTCCCAACAGGCAGCAGATCTGACAGAAACATGTCAGCAACTCATCAGACAAGTCCTGTCTGAGTTCTGTGCTGCATCCAGATTCTCCAGGACAAAGGCATATTCCCAGAACCTGAACATCCAAAGGGTGTTCAGAGGTGTACATAAAAACCTCATGGAGGAGTTTGGCTCTTATAACACCCTGCAAGCAGCTATTTCCTCCCAGGACCCTGCATTTGACAGAGTCCTGGTAAAGTCCTTGACCCAGCAGCTGGTGCAGGGATGCAAGGAGGCGTCAAGACCAGCTTCTGCTGCAACAAACCCATCAGACCAGGCTGCAACAGAGAGGGGGGCTGAGCAGAAAGCAAGAAGGAGCTTCCTTTGCTTTTCAATGACCAAACTCAGGATCAACTTCAAGGTGTAGCAGGGAGTTAGCGTTTGTTTTTTGTTCCAGTTAGGTGCTGATGTTATTGATGTGGCTATGATAAGACAAATACATGAAATAAATATGTTTTATTCATCACTAAATTGTTGCCTTGGATTCAGAAGTGTTCCATTTATTTATTTATTCTCTGTACCATTTTCTTTACCTTTCTTCTGTTAGCGTTCCAAGAGAGGAAACAAAAAGGACTGCCATTCAGTCCAGGAACAGACTGAGATTCCCTCTATTGATGGACATTGCATAGGTAAGGATGTTTTAGAGCTCTGCTATAGCTTGTAGTTTTCTTTAGGTGCGTGTTAGAAACATAGGTATGCCTACCAAACTCATAGCACTGTTATTTTTCAATGTTACTATACTGCATATCTCTCTCTCGCTCTCTCTGTCTCACACTCTCTCTCTCACACTCTCTCGTGTTTCTCTATTTCTCTTGTGTTTCTAGCTCCCGTTGGAGAGGTTTCTCCCTCCATATCTCAGCCTCTCAAAAAACGATCCTTGATTGTCAGGGTCTTTTCAGCAATGATGAAGCCATTCAGGCGCTTCACCAAGAAGAACCTGTAACCTGTTACGCTGCATGAAGAACTGTTTCGATCTTCGCTCTCGCTCTCCCTCTCCCCCTCTCTCTCCCTCTCTCTCTCTCTCTCTCTACCACACCTGTTGTCTCGACCTCTGAATGTTCGGCTATGAAAAGCCAACTGACAATTACTCCAGAGGTGCTGACCTGTTGCACCCTCTGTAACCACATTATTTTGTTGACTCTGCTGGTCATCTATGAAGAATGTTTGAACTACAGTACTTGAAGAAGTTTCTGGCCTTATTGGCCATGTACGCTTATAATCTCCACCGGCACAGCCAGAAGACGACTAGCCACCCCTCAGAGCCTGGTTCCTCTCTAGGTTTCTTCCTAGGTTCCTGTTTTTCTAGAGAGTTTTTCCTAGCCACCGTGCTTCTAAATCTGCATTGCATGCCATTTGAGGTTTTAAGCTGGGTGTCGGAATAAGCATTTTGTGACATCTGCTGATGTAAAAAGGGCTTTATAAATAAATTGTACTGATTCATTGCGAAATGGAGTAGCATATATCCATCATGTAAAATTAACATTGAGCACTGTCTCCATGGAGTATAGCACTGCAGCCTTAGGCAATGTATATTTACGTGGTGCATAACATTATCTCATATCACATGCATGGCAAGACATGATTGATGTAATTAGATGCTCTGGAGAGATCCCACCCTCCTTCCCCAACACATGTAGAATGCTTAGAAACCACCAGAGACCTGTGAAATAGATCAACAGATGATGTTTAATCTCCTCTCAAGGAGGAGCTGGCATCCTTTCACTCCCTCCTCTCTACATTTTCCTCTTCTCTCTCTGCTGCTAAAGCCACTTTCTACCACTCTAAATTCCAAGCATCTGCCTCTAACCCTAGGAATCTCTTTGCCACCTTCTCCTCCCTCCTGAATCCTCCTCCCCCTCCCCCCCTCCCTCTCTGCAGATGACTTCGTCAACCATTTTGAAAAGAAGGTCGACGACATCCGATCCTCGTTTGCTAAGTCAAACGACACCGCTGGTTCTGCTCACACTGCCCTACCCTGTGCTCTGACCTCTTTCTCCCCTCTCTCTCCAGATGAAATCTCGCGTCTTGTGACGGCCGGCCGCCCAACAACCTGCCCGCTTGACCCTATCCCCTCCTCTCTTCTCCAGACCATTTCCGGAGACCTTCTCCCTTACCTCACCTCGCTCATCAACTCATCCCTGACCGCTGGCTACGTCCCTTCCGTCTTCAAGAGAGCGAGAGTTGCACCCCTTCTGAAAAAACCTACACTCGATCCCTCCGATGTCAACAACTACAGACCAGTATCCCTTCTTTCTTTTCTCTCCAAAACTCTTGAACGTGCCGTCCTTGGCCAGCTTTCCCGCTATCTCTCTCAGAATGACCTTCTTGATCCATATCAGTCAGGTTTCAAGACTTGTCATTCAACTGAGACTGCTCTTCTCTGTATCACGGAGGCGCTCCGCACCGCTAAAGCTAACTCTCTCTCCTCTGCTCTCATCCTTCTAGACCTATCGGCTGCCTTCGATACTGTGAACCATCAGATCCTCCTCTCCACCCTCTCCGAGTTGGGCATCTCCGGCGCGGCCCACGCTTGGATTGCGTCCTACCTGACAGGTCGCTCCTACCAGGTGGCGTGGCGAGAATCCGTCTCCACACCACGTGCTCTCACCACTGGTGTCCCCCAGGGCTCTGTTCTAGGCCCTCTCCTATTCTCGCTATACACCAAGTCACTTGGCTCTGTCATAACCTCACATGGTCTCTCCTATCATTGCTATGCAGACGACACACAATTAATCTTCTCCTTTCCCCTTCTGATGACCAGGTGGCGAATCGCATCTCTGCATGTCTGGCAGACATATCAGTGTGGATGACGGATCACCACCTCAAGCTGAACCTCGGCAAGACGGAGCTGCTCTTCCTCCCGGGGAAGGACTGCCCGTTCCATGATCTCGCCATCACGGTTGACAACTCCATTGTGTCCTCCTCCCAGAGCGCTAAGAACCTTGGCGTGATCCTGGACAACACCCTGTCGTTCTCAACTAACATCAAGGCGGTGGCCCGTTCCTGTAGGTTCATGCTCTACAACATCCGCAGAGTACGACCCTGCCTCACACAGGAAGCGGCGCAGGTCCTAATCCAGGCACTTGTCATCTCCCGTCTGGATTACTGCAACTCGCTGTTGGCTGGGCTCCCTGCCTGTGCCATTAAACCCCTACAACTCATCCAGAACGCCGCAGCCCGTCTGGTGTTCAACCTTCCCAAGTTCTCTCACGTAACCCCGCTCCTCCGCTCTCTCCACTGGCTTCCAGTTGAAGCTCGCATCCGCTAAAAGACCATGGTGCTTGCCTACGGAGCTGTGAGGGGAACGGCACCTCAGTACCTCCAGGCTCTGATCAGGCCCTACACCCAAACAAGGGCACTGCGTTCATCCACCTCTGGCCTGCTCGCCTCCCTACCACTGAGGAAGTACAGTTCCCGCTCAGCCCAGTCAAAACTGTTCGCTGCTCTGGCCCCCCAATGGTGGAACAAACTCCCTCACGACGCCAGGACAGCGGAGTCAATCACCACCTTCCGGAGACAACTGAAACCCCACCTCTTTAAGGAATACCTAGGATAGGATAAAGTAATCCCTCTCACCCCCCACCCCCCTTAAAAGATTTAGATGCACTACTGTTCCACTGGATGTCATAAGGTGAATGCACCAATTTGTAAGTCGCTCTGGATAAGAGCGTCTGCTAAATGACTTAAATGTAAATGTAAATGTAAAGCTGAGGGACCTTTTAACTCTATCCACTCGAGAAGAAGGTGTGGCTAAGGATGCTTCTCTTCAGGAGTCTTCAGACACCCTGGAAAAGGCAACTGTTTCAACTGTTGAGGTCCAGTTACCCAGCACCGAACTTAGTAGAGTTCCCAGTGAGAGCCAACCAATGCCAGCTCTCTGTCTCTCCAATCTGGATACCAGTACTCAAGAAGTTCTTAGCAGTGTTTTTTCCATCTACAAGTCAGAGTTATCAAAAGTGGAGAGTAAATCCTTGGCCGTTGTCAGTTCATCTGATGAGTCCCTAGAGGCTTGTTGGTTTGTTGATGGTGTCCTATCAAAGCTCGATGACTATACTATTTCCCAGTCACCCTCACCCAATGAAGACTTGAGCGTGAGTACTCAATATTCTCAACTGAGCTCAGAAGAGAGTGTCAGAATCACAGAGTCCTCTACTAGTCTGATTCAGAGCATTAATAAGCTCTCTAGCAATGACTTCCAGACTCAGGCAGAAGAGGCAGTGAGTAAAGTGCTGATGAGATCCAGTCATTCCTTTATCACACAGATCAGCCTACTGGTCTTCAGAAAAGTCTGCAGGCTGGCTTATCATCTAGCTCACCATCAGAGATCCATGTCCTTTCAGAATCCATGTCCTCCATGTCCTCTGAGAATACAGCCTCTGGCTTAGTGGAAACCTTTGTCAAAGGAATGGCCACTATTTTCCAGAAAAATGAGTCCACTGACACTGTGCTACTGGAAAGAAGTGGGAGAGTTTCGCAGTGCTCCCATGGGGGCTCCCAACTGGATGATACTGAATTGAGTGTTAAAATATCAGAGGAGAAGCTTTGGTCAACAGCTAAGACCATCTGCGTCAGTATGAAGAACACACTTAAGGATTTCTTCACAGGGCTGAAGCCATCCGGATCCGAAAGGACAGAAAATTATTCTTCCAAAGAGACCTTTGGGGAAATCCTGGTTGCTATCCAGAGTGAAATCTCAAACTTAGGACGAATGAAGGATTACAGGGAGCTCCTTCAGATCAATGATATGTTAGGAACTATGCTGAAGGAGGTTGAGAAAATTGAGGATGACAGTGAACACGTCTGCCAAGACATCCCTAGAATCTGTTCATCTTTGTCCACTTCTTTAAATGGTCGTAGTTCCTTTTCCAGCTCTTCAAAGGGTCCTAGGTCAGAGTGTGAGTTAGAGATCAACCTCCCTGGCACTCCCATCCCTGACCAAGTGCCTTTTGATCTGACCTGCCTCATCGTCAGGAGCTCCTGCATCGACACCAGGGTCTCTAAAATGCCAGAGATTTCTTCAAGTGACCTAAAGACAAAGATGATGGCACACACAGATGAACCCCTGCTTCGTAACAGTCCAATGACTGACAGCAGTCGACCACCGAGTGCAAAAGCCTCTTTTCGAACCTCCACCCCATCTTTAACCAGCAAGGGAACCTCTTTGGTACCAAAGGGAAATGGGATTGACATTGAAGAGAAGGAGGTGTGCATCCCCAGCAGCTCTGGCCATCTGAGGGAGCTCTTAATCACCCCGGACATCAGCAGTGCCACTGCATTCCCACTGCAGTACTTGATGGACTCCAGCAAAGATGATGGCATCTGTTTTGTCATCATACTGGTGATAAGGTTGCTATCAGAGATCAGACCCTCAGCCCTAGATGGACCCTCCCAACAGGCAGCAGATCTGACAGAAACATGTCAGCAACTCATCAGACAAGTCCTGTCTGAGTTCTGTGCTGCATCCCGATTCTCCGGGACACAGGCATATTCCCAGAACCTGAACATCCAAAGGGTGTTCAGAGGTGTACATAAAAACCTCATGGAGGAGTTTGGCTCACATAACACCCTGCAAGCAGCTATTTCCTCACAGGACACTGCATTTGACAGAGTCCTGGTAAAGTCCTTGACCCAGCAGCTGGTACAGGGATGCAAGGAGGCGTCAAGACCAGCTTCTGCTGCAACAAACCCATCAGACCAGGCTGAGACAGAGAGGGGGGCTGAGCAGAAAGCAAGAAGGAGCTTCCTTTGCTTTTCAATGACCAAACTCAGGATCAACTTCAAGGTATAGCAGGGAGTTAGCATTTGTTTTTTGTTCCAGTTAGGTGCTGATGTTATTGATGTGGCTATGACAAGACAAATACATTAAAGAAATATGTTTTATTCATCACTAAATTGTTGCCTTGGATTCAGAAGTGTTCCATTTATTTATTTATTCTCTGTACCATTTTCTTTACCTTTCTTCTGGTAGCGTTCCAAGAGAGGAAACAAAAAGGACTGCCATTCAGTCCAGGAACAGACTGAGATTCCCTCTACTGACGGACATTGCATAGGTAAGGATGTTTTAGAGCTCTGCTATAGCTTGTAGTTTTGTTTAGGTGCGTGTTAGAAACATAGGTATGCCTACCAAACTCATAGCACTGTTATTTTTCAATGTTACTATACTGCATATCTCTCTCTCTCGCTCTCTCTCTCTCTCTCTCACACACTCTCTCTCTCACACTCTCGTGTTTCTCTATTTCTCTTGTGTTTCTAGCTCCCATTGGAGAGGTTTCTCCCTCCATACCTCAGCCTGTCAAAAAACGATCCTTGATTGTCAGGGTCTTTTCAGCAATGATGAAGCCATTCAGGCGCTTCACCAAGAAGAACCTGTAACCTGTTACGCTGCATGAAGAACTACTTTTGTAACAGCAAGACTTTTGACAAGAGGAATTTCTGCATGTCTACCCTTTCAAAGTCTATTTGATCAAATAAATGCAAGTTATTTTACAAGAATTTCAAGTGTTTTGGAAGATTGGTAAAACTGAAGCAGCTTTTCTCAGAGAAATGCACTAGTTCCCCCTTGGTTACACATTTATTGTGCAGTTTTTGAGTTGGCAGGACTTGGGGCATCAGGTAGCCTTGTGGTTAGAGCGTTGGGCCAGTAACTGAAAGGTTGCTAGGTCAGATCCATGAGCTAACCATGTAAAAATATGACGTTCTGCTCCTGAACAAGGTAGTTAACCCACTCTTCCTAGAGCTGGCCACCAGGCCAAACTGAGCAATCGGGGGAGAAGGGCAGTGCAGTGGAGTAGCTTCAACAGCCATAGGCCCAGGGATTTCACATCACATTCCATGATGCAATGCAGAATACGGCTTCACACAGAACAATCACCAAACCCATAAGATAACACTTAGCACAGCCAAACATCATGTATCACATGAAGAGGCATGGGTGTTCTCCAGACGTGATACCTTGTCATGGACCTACTGTTTCGATCTTCGCTCTCGCTCTCCCTCTCCCCTCTCTCTCCCTCTCTCTCTCTCTCTACCACACCTGTTGTCTCGACCTCTGAATGTTCGGCTATGAAAAGCCAACTGACATTTACTCCAGAGGTGCTGACCTGTTGCACCCTCTGTAACCACATTATTTTGTTGACTCTGCTGGTCATCTATGAAGAATGTTTGAACTACAGTACTTGAAGAGGTAGCCTTGTGGTTAGAATGTTGGGCCAATAACTGAAAGGTTGCTAGGTCAGAACCCTGAGCTAACCATGTAAAAATATGACGTTCTGCTCCTGAACAAGGTAGTTAACCCACTCTTCCTAAGCTGTCATTGTAAATAAGAATTTGTTCTGAACTGACTTGTCTAGGAAAATAAATAAAATAACCAGAGCTTAACTCTAATACAATAGTTGCTGCATAGACTGTCAGATAACCAGATGTTCTCAATTAATTTAGTTAGATTGGTAAGAGCTTATTAGCAGAAAGGGGAAAACACATGGAGGAGAATTAGCTATCTGCCGCTAGATCAACCCTCTCAGATGTTTTCTGTATGTTGAAAATATAAGGTCCAACAGTTGACAGTGTATCTCAGAGCAAAAACCAAGCCATGAGGTCGAAGGAATTGTCCATAGAGCTCAGAGACATGATTATGTCAAGACACAGATCTGGTGAAGGGTACCAAAACGTTTCTGCAATATTGAAGGTCCCCAAGGACACAGTGGCCTCCATCATTCTTAAACGGAAGAAGTTTGGAACCACCAAGACTCTTCCTAGAGCTGGCCGCCAGGCCAAACTGAGCAATCGGGGGAGAAGTGCTTTGGTCAATTCAAAATAGCTCTACTCTGAGAACTACTTTTAATCACAGAGTGGAAAACCTAGAATCATACTGTGTTGATCACAATTATGGGTGTATTCTGGAATAAGACAAACCTATACATAGAGTTGGAGTCTGAGTGTGTACACACAGCCACCTCTTTAACCACTCTTCAAAATATTTGGCAGCCTTTGAGATGGAGAGGCAGGAGAATAAGTGACAGAACAAGAGTATAATAAAAGCATGACTTCTCTCCCACTCCTGCTCACAGCAGCAGTGCAGTGGAGTATCTTCAACAGCCATAGGCCCAGGGATTTCACATCACATTCCATGATGCAATGCAGAATACGACTTCACACAGAACAATCACCAAACCCATAAGATAACACTTCGCACAGCACAGCCAAACATCATGTATCACATGAAGAGAAATGTGTGTACTCCGGACGAGATGCCTTGTCACGGACCTGCTGTTTCAATCTTCGCTCTCTCTCTCCCTATCCCCCACCTCTCCCTCTCTCTCTCTTTTTCTCTCTTGCAATGCATGCTGGGAGTTTTTTGGAGTTTGAGTGTTTGGTGTGGAGGGCTCTATCCTAACTAACTTTCTTTGATTATTTTCTTTACATGTTATTTTCTATGGTGGAGGGTTAATAAAATATTATTTTAGCGGTATCCACAGTTTTTTCAAAGTTAGGGTGGAAGAGGACAGAGTAACTCTCCTGGGGTTTGGAAGGTGTGGTGTTTTTATTCTTTGTCCCCAACTCTCTAGGCGACCAGTTTTGATAGCCTTTAGCCGCACCCTCATACTACTCCTCCTTTGTTCCGCGGGTGATGTGGAGGTAAACCCAGGCCCTGCATGTCCCCAGGCACCCTCATTTGTTGACTTCTGTGATCGAAAAAGCATTAGTTTCATGCATGTCAACATCAGAAGCTTCCTCCCTAAGTTTGTTTTACTCACTGCTTTAGCACACTCTGCCAACCCTGATGTCCTTGCCGTGTCTAAATCCTGGCTTAGGAAGGCCGCCAATAATTCTGAGATTTCCATACCCAACTATAACATTTTCCGTCAAGATAGAACTGCCAAAGGGAGAGGAGTTAGCCTGCAAAGTAATGTCATACTTTCCAGGTCCATACCCAAACAGTTCGAACTACTCATTTTAAAAATGACTCTCTCCAGAAATAAGTCTCTCACTGTTGCCGCCTGCTACCGATCCCCCTCAGCTCCCAGCTGTGCCATAGACACCATTTGTGAATTGATCGCCCCCCCATTCACTCCAGACCTGACTGCCCTCGACCAGCACAAAACATCATGTGGCGGACTGCAATAGCAATGAATAGTCCCCGCGATATGCAACTGTTCAGGGAAGTCAGGAACCAATACACGCAGTCAGTCAGGAAAGCAAAGGCCAGCTTTTTCAAGCAGAAATTTGCATCCTGTAGCTCTAACTCTAAAAAGTTCTGGGACACTGTAAAGTCCATGGAGAACAAGAGCATCTCCTCCCAGCTGCCCACTGCACTGAGGCTAGGTAACACGGTCACCACCGAGGTGGACGCATCCGAAGCTAGGATAGGAGCAGTGCTCTCTCAGCGCTCGGCTACGCCACTGAAGCTCCGCCCCTGTGCCTTCTTTTCGAAGAACCTCAGCCTGGCGGAGCGAAACTTTGATGTGACTTTGATGTCGTCAAGGCCTTGACGGCGTGGAGACATTGGCATGAGGGTGCTAAACACCCTTTTCTCATCTGGACTGACCATCGCAAACTGGAGTACATCCGGGAGGCGAGGAGACTGAATCTTCGTCAGGCAAGGTGGGCCATGTTTTTCACCCGTTTTGTGTTTACCCTCTCTTACAGACCAGGCTCCCAGAAAATTAAGGCAGACGCACTGTCCCGGCTGTATGACACAGAGGAGCGGTCCATGGATCCCACTCCCATACTTCCAGCCTCTTGTTTGGTGACGCCAAACAATGAACATGCACCTGTAGAATGGTCGTTAAGACACTAACAGCTTACAGATGGTAGGCAATTCAGGTCACAGTTATGAAAACTTAGGACACTAAAGAGGCCTTTCTACTGACTCTGAAAATCACTGAAAGAAAGATGCCCAGGGTCCCTGCTCATCTGCGTGGCATGCTGCAAGGAGGCATGAGGACTGCAGATGTGGCCAGGGCAATAAAGTGCAACGTTCGTAGTGTGAGACGCCGAAGACAGCGCTACAGGGAGACAGGACGGACAGCTGATGGTCCTCGCAGTGGCAGACCACGTGTAACAACACCTGCACAGACCACCTGTAACAACACCCGCATCGGTACATGCGAACATCACACCTGCGGGACAGGTACAGGATGGCAACAACAACTGCCCGAGTTACACCAGGAAAGCACAATCCCTCCATCAGTGCTCAGACTGAATAGACTGAGGTCCTCACCAGACATCACCGGCAACAACGTCGCCTATGGGCACAAACCCACCGTCGCTGGACCAGACAGGACTGGCAAAAATTGTTCTTCACTGATGAGTCGCGGTTTTGTCTCACCAGGGGTGATGGTGGGATTTGCGTTTATCGTCGAAAGAATGAGCATTACAGAGGCCTGTACTCTGGAGCGGGATCGATTTGGAGTTGGAGGGTCCGTCATGGGCTGGGGCGGTGTGTCACAGCATCATCGGACTGAGCTTGTTGTCATTGCAGGCAATCTTAATGCTGTGCGTTACAGGGAAGACATCCTCCTCCCTCATGTGGTACCCTTCCTGCAGGCTCATCCTGACATGACCCTGCAGCATGACAATGCCACCACGCACAGAACAAGCAGTATGGCTGATTTCCTACAAGACAGGAATGTCAGTGTTCTGCCATGGCCAGCAAAGAGCCCGGATCTCAATCCAATTGAGCATGTCTAGGACCTGTTGGATCGGATGGAGAGGACAGGGCCATTCCCCCCTAGAAATGTCTGGGATCTTGCAGGTACCTTGGTGGAAGGAAGAGTGGGGTAACATCTCACAGGAATAACTGGCAAGTCTGGTGCAGTCCATGAGGAGGAGATGCACTGCAGTACTTAATGTTGCTGGTGGCCACACCAGATACTGACTGTTACTTTTGATTTTGCCCTTCCCCTTTCATTCAGGGACATATTATTACATTTCTGTTCGTCACATATCTGTGGAACAGTTTTTGAATCTTATGTTCGTACAAATATTTACACGTGTTACGTTTGCTGAAAATAATTGCAGTTGACAGTGAGAGGACATACATACATACACACACACACACACATACACACATGTATGTGGGCGGCAGGTAGCCTCGTGGTTAGAGCATTGGGCCAGTAACCGAGAGGTTGCCAGATCAAATCCCCGAGCTGACAAGGTAAAAATCTGTCGCTCTGCCCTTGAACAAGGCAATTAACCCACTGTTCCTATGGCCGTCGTTGTAAATAAGAATTTGTTCTTAACTGACTTGCCTAAAGTTAAAATTTTTAAAAACAATCATACACTCTAACAATAATGCTACAGAAGTGACACCCGGACAGGGACGGTGCCAACAGATTACAACCACGAGTGATCAACTTACACTTTATAACATGTTGTCTTCTGTCTGATTTAATGTCTTCCTGTCTCGTAACAGATCCAGCCCCTGACGGTGGCCCTGACCCAGACTACATCCCCAGGTCCAGATGATTCCAGCAGGCACAGCCACAGCCCAGGTGGTTCAGCAGAAGCTCCTCCAGCAGCAGGTGGTGACTGCAGCTGCCTCGCTTCAGATACAGACCCCTCCTCCTCACAGCCCGGCCCAACAGGCCCCAGTTTCCGCTGCAGCAGAGTCCCCAGTACAGCAGCAGCCAGCCAAGGGCCAGGCTCACAGAGGGGCCATGAGGGGCAAGACCCAGGCCAAGCCCAGCGGGGGCAGCAGCTAGGTGCCCACAGGACTAGTTAGAGCTCCCCTTTCAGCTAGGCTAAGCAGAACATCTCATCAGTGTAAATGCATTCAGTGACTGAGGAGCAGCATTATGAAGAGATCCAGGGTTATGAAGGAGTGGTGGAGTCCAGTCTGAGGTGGCTGTGTTGAATCTAACCTGGTTTAAGGAACTGCTCCATGTAAAGGAATGACCTGTCTTTTAAGAGTGTCATCATCTATCTTCAACACAGTAACTGTCGGCTGTTTCCTTAGCGACTGTTTCAGAAGGTCTCCCCTGGACCAACATCCAGGGGGAGGTTTAAGATCAGAAAAGCAGAAAAACAATATTCATGGATTTTTTTAAATGAATGAATATATTAATGTTACTCCATAGATATCCTGTGGCTATGGGCTGGTGCATAGCTCATTTGGGGAATGTCCATTTGAATAATGTTTTGTGTATTCATACATTGTCCCTGTCCGTCTTGATGATATTATTCTCATGCTTACCGTTTATGTCTGTAATTTCATAGTTGGTAGATATAGAAAACACCCTTCTTGTTAAAAAAAAGGTATCTTGATAAAGTAATGCATATTAATGAGACTACATCTCAGTAGTACAGATGCATTGCATTGCCTACCAGAACGATAAAGGTGGGGGGACTTCCGTCCTCATGCTAATTGTCATTGTGAAAGTTATTCACAGACATCAAAGCCCTGAGTCATTAGTGAATGCATTTTTACCTGTGGAAACACATTCACATAACTCTTTTCAATGTATCAATTTAACATTGACAGAAGTGTCCCTAAAAGTTATCTCCTTAATTGTTTGCATAAGAGGGAGCTTGACTCTTAAATGTAACATTTAGTTTTTTTTTGTAACCTTCAGATATTTAATGGATAATAATGCATTTTCCTTTCAGTCTATTATGTTTATGTAACAAATACACTGTAAACATGTACTTTAGTATATTGTGTTTTCTCATAAATATGCCATTTTTAAATTGATGTTGAAGAAAAAAAAACTGTAAATAACAATGAATAAGGAAAACATTTGTACTTGTAAAGTAGTTGTGTTTTCATTGGATTTTTTCAGCCTAATTGTAATAAAGTGTTTTGTTTTTATACACAATATCTGGTCTGACCTAAGTAGTGATAATCATATCTTTACATTGTAAGTTTGAGCTATGTAGTCTGAAGAAAGCTTGTGATTGTGTCTCTGGCACCCGGATAAGCACGGATCCTACGTTATCTCCCAAGAAAGGCAGTATTACCACTGCACTGGATAACCTAGCTATCTATAGTGGCAACCAGCTAATATTTTCATTACATAAAGTGCATTCAGAAAGTATTCAGACCCCTTGACTTTTTCCACATTGTTACGTTACAGCCTTATTCTAAAATTGATTCAATCGTCGTCGTCCCCCCCTACAGATAATAACCCATAATAAGAAAGCAAAAACAGGTTTTTGATTAAAAAATAATAAAACAATGTACTAAAAATAAAATACTGATATCACATTTACAAATATTCAGACCCTTTACTCAGTACTTTGTTGAAGCACCTTTGGCAGCGATTACAGCCTCGAGTCTTCTTGGGTATGACGCTACAAGCTTGGTACACCTGTATTTGGGGAGTTTCTCCCATTTTTCTCTGCAGATCCTCTCAAGTTCTGTCAGATTGGATGGGGAGCTTCGCTGCAGTTTTTTCAGGTCTCTCCAGAGATGTTCGATCGGTCCGGGCTCTGGCTGGGCCATTCATGGACATTCAGAGACTTGTCCCGAATCCAGTCCTGCATTGTCTTGGCTGTGTGCTTAGGGTCATTGTCCTGTTGGAAGGTGAACCTCTGGAGCAGGTTTTCATCAACCATCTCTGTACTTTGCTCCGTTCATCTTTCCCAGGATCCTGATTCAGGCCAAATAGTTCAATCTCGGTATCATCAGATCAGAGAATATTGTTTCTCATACCCTTACCCCAGGTCTGTGTTTCTTTCCAAATCATGTCCAATCAATTGAATTTACCACAGGACTCCAAACAAGTTGTAGAAACATCTCAAGGATGATCAATGGAAACAGGATGCACCTGAGCTCAATTTCGAGTCTCATAGCAAAGGGTCTCAATAATTATTTAAATAAGGTAATTCTGTTTTTATTCTTAATAAATTTGCTAAAATGTTCTACACTTTTCGCTTTATCATGAGGTGTTTTGTGTAGCTTAATGAGAGGAAAATGTAACAATGTGGAAAAAGTCAAGTGGTCTGAATACTTTCCGGATGCACTGTAAGTTGACTTTTTATAACACATTTCCTGTGATATAACCGTTGGGAAATAATGGGTACTACTACCGTATAATAGGTTAAATCAAAAGATGGAATATGCTGCAATAGATAAAAGCCTTTCTCAGTGTTTTAGTTATGAGGGAGAAATGTTTCCCCCTGCTGGCTGCTGACAGTGGCAGATATATCAGAAGAGAAAACATTTATTTGGGCAGGAGGGCAGAGATTGAGGCCTAAAGCCACTCAGAAGATCCTAGATCACTGGATCAGAGGGCATGTCACACAGTGTCAGAAGAGTCAGACTGTGTAGAAGGGCTATACACACCACTATAGTTAATGTTGCTATCACTGCTAACATTTAAAAGACCAGTATTGTAATCTGGTCTGTTAACAGGAGCACATAAGAAGACAAAGGCCAATTTAATGCAATGAATGACGTTTCATAAATTGTCTTAAGTTACTTGGTCTTTAAGGACTGTTTGAAGGGCTTGAACAGGCCTTTGGAGATGGCAGAAAACATCCTGACGAGAAGTGGACGTTTGTGAGGCGTCTCCTGTCGGGAGCTGGCGGGGAGATCCTTTGGCAGTTCAGACATGGCAGCATGTGGCACTATGCTGGGCACTACAGAAGAGAGAGAGAGTTGACATGCACTTTAATTTAGAAATGATGTAATGTATGTTACAACTCAACATAACTGACACTGATAAATGAGAACCAACAGCTTGAGTTTTGGAGAATATAATTACTTTTACATAAGAGATGACTACTGATTGCGTATATAATCTTTGTAAGGTTATTTTGAAATGGCATTTCTTTGTACACCAATATCAGACAATGTCCTGTTGTGTGAACTTACGCATGCCATCTTCAGCAGTGGTCTGTACTTGTTCTGATTCAGAGCGGTGGGAATCCTTCTTGTTCCCCTTCTTGAATAGCTAAGTATTTAAAGAGAAAAACATGTTTAAAGAAATGTCACAGCTGAACAACCTCATGATGATAACAATCACACCTACCACACCAGCACAACAGCATTTATGATTGGTTTTGGAATGAATGGATGGTTTTATATTTTTTACACTGAATAGCATTGTTTACTCACATTATCTCCCACAACTGAATAATTTTGCACGCCCAATTTTTCAGTTTTTGATTTGTTAAAAAAGTTTGAAATATCCAATTAATGTCATTCCACTTCATGATTGTGTCCCACTTGTTGTTGATTCTTCACAAAAAAATACAGTTTTATATCTTTATGTTTGAAGCATGAAATGTGGCAAAAGGTCGCAAAGTTCAAGGGGGCCGAATACTTTCGCAAGGCACTGTACTTCCACACCAGTCTGGGGGCTTACAGCTGCAGCATTCGTGGCTTCTGAGGGTTTCTCATCACTCAGTTGAAGCATAGAGTCTGCCTGCCATAGAGTAGTAGGAGACTCTGTGAGCAGGAAAATGCTCTTCATATCATTTGCAATTGATCCAATAATTTCAATAGCAACTGAATCTGTATGCTTTGAGGAAATGGTGGATAATGCTGGCGACATATGAGAATCTGTCTGGCCTGAACCAACTTCGCTGGGGAAGAGATTTGATCAGTATTTTTCTGACTTTGTTGGTTGCCTTCTTCTGAAACACTTCACTCGAAAGCTGCTCAATGACTGAGGCTGGAGTAACACTTACTCCTTCCAATGATGAGGAACTGGACACGGGCAGGTCTTCTAGGTAAGACATGATACCATCCAAAAAGTCACAGACTTCAAAGGAGTTGTAAGAGGAATTCTCTACAACACTGGACGTTGATTCCAAATCTGCCATCTCGGACCTATACACAGTCACAATCTGAGATAAGACCTCTTTGGTGCAGGGCTCCAGGTTTGGATCACAGAGAACCAGTAAAGGTTGGGAGTTCTCACTCTGGCATTTGCGGAGAGCACCACGTCCAGTTGTGTTGACCTCTTGCAGTATGGCCTCACTCTTACTGAGTAGAGGAGAGTTCTGACCATGAGTACAATCTGCTCTGGTCTCAAATGGTTTCTCTTCTACAGAGCCAGATGAATCATGTCCACTAGGAACAGCAGATGAACTGCATTCTGCTATTGGTGATTCACTCCTACTTGCATTCCATATTGGTCTGTATGAGCCCAGTGGCCACGGAATGATGTCAAGGTTTTTCACCAATGCCTTGCAAGATATACACGAGTTCAGCTCCTTTGGGAAAGAAGAGTCTTAATCGTCCAGTTGCTCCACTGCAAGGTCACTGCCAACATTTTAACTTTCACAGCCACTTCTTTTTTTAAATGTTTTTTAACCTTTATTTAACTAGGCAATTCAGTTGAGAACAAATTCTTATTTTCAATGACGGCCTAGGAACAGTGGGTTAACTGCCTGTTCAGGGGCAGAATGACAGAGTTGTACCTTGTCAGCTCGGGGGTTTGAACTTGCAACCTTCCGGTTACTAGTCCAACGCTCTAACCACTGGGCTACCCTGCAGACCCCTCTTGAAGCAGCTTAACCGAGTCTGCATCTTCTCCTTTCATTTCATCCACCATGTCTGCAATAACAGTGATCACCTCTTCTGTTGCAGATGGAATGTAGGAATCAACATCTAACTGGTCCTCTGGAGCAGTGTGATCATAGAAAAACTTCTGGACCATGTTAATCATCTGTTCAGCGGCCTGGTCTGTGCAATGAAGTTGACAATGGTCTTGCACAATTTTGCAAGCTGTTCCTTTGTCATCTGCATTGCACAAACAAAACAGAACACAGCAGGTTTGGCAATGAAACTCTGATGTAAAGTATTCTAGATTGAACAGAATGCATTTTATCAACATCGTTTTCTTTATCTGTGACTGAATTCAAAGTTGGATGAAGTATGACAGATTAATGAATGTAATAGCAGAATAGAACTATAGTTAAACTAGTCTAATCATATCCGTTGAAAACCGGTCAGTGAACCGTCCTCAAACACAATGAACTGATGTCAATATGGACATTAACCTTCACGTAAAGATATCAAATACATGACGTCAGATATGCCTAGAGGTATTGTTGACTTGATCAGAATACATATCATAGTGTCACAGTACGTGCTGTTGACAGCCTACCCCAAAATCAAACAGGAACATGGATTTTGTGAAATCTGTTGTGAATGTATAGGAATGTTTTTACAATTGTATAATTGCTTTCATTTTACTGGACCCCATGAAGAGTAGCTGCTGCAGCTAAAGGGGATCCACAATAAATACAAATACAAACCCAATGCACCATGATAATACATGTATCAACTTGTTTTGACATATCACATGGGATATGACAGTTCCTGATTCTGAGATACTGTAAACCAACAGACCTTGAGAGGAGATAAAACATCATCTGTTGATCTATTTCACAGGTCTCTGGTGGTTTCTAAGCATTCTACATGTGTTGGGGAAGGAGGGTGGGATCTCTCCAGAGCATCTAATTACATCAATCATGTCTTGCCATGCATGTGATGAGATGTTATGCACCACGTAAATATACATTGCCTAAGGCTGCAGTGCTATACTCCATGGAGACAGTGCTCAATGTTCATTTTACATGATGGATATATGCTACTCCATTTCGCAATGAATCAGTACAATTTATTTATAAAGCCCTTTTTACATCAGCAGATGTCACAAAATGCTTATTCCGACACCCAGCTTAAAACCTCAAATAGCATGCAATGCAGATTTAGAAGCACAGTGGCTAGGAAAAACTCACTAGAAAAACAGGAACCTAGGAAGAAACCTAGAGAGGAACCAGGCTCTGAGGGGTGGCTAGTCGTCTTCTGGCTGTGCCGGTGGAGATTATAAGCGTACATGGCCAATAAGGCCAGATCGTTCTTCAAGTACTGTAGTTCAAACATTCTTCATAGATGACCAGCAGAGTCAACAAAATAATGTGGTTACAGAGGGTGCAACAGGTCAGCACCTCTGGAGTAATTGTCAGTTGGCTTTTCATAGCCGAACATTCAGAGGTCGAGACAACAGGTGTGGTAGAGAGAGAGAGAGAGGGAGAGAGAGGGGGAGAGGGAGAGCGAAGATCGAAACAGTAGGTCCATGACAAGGTATCACGTCTGGAGAACACCCATGCCTCTTCATGTGATACATGATGTTTGGCTGTGCTAAGTGTTATCTTATGGGTTTGGTGATTGTTCTGTGTGAAGCCGTATTCTGCATTGCATCATGGAATGTGATGTGAAATCCCTGGGCCTATGGCTGTTGAAGCTACTCCACTGCACTGCCCTTCTCCCCCGATTGCTCAGTTTGCCTGGCGGCCAGCTCTAGGAAGAGTGGGTTAACTACCTTGTTCAGGAGCAGAACGTCATATTTTTACATGGTTAGCTCATGGATCTGACCTAGCAACCTTTCAGTTACTGGCCCAACGCTCTAACCACAAGGCTACCTGATGCCCCAAGTCCTGCCAACTCAGAAACTGCACAATAAATGTGTAACCAAGGGGGAACTAGTGCATTTCTCTGAGAAAAGCTGCTTCAGTTTTACCAATCTTCCAAAACACTTGAAATTCTTGTAAAATAATTTGCATTTATTTGATCAAATAGACTTTGAAAGGGAAGACATGCAGAAATTCCTCTTGTCAAAAGTCTTGCTGTTACAAAAGTAGTTCTTCATGCAGCGTAACAGGTTACAGGTTCTTCTTGGTGAAGCGCCTGAATGGCTTCATCATTGCTGAAAAGACCCTGACAATCAAGGATCGTTTTTTGAGAGGCTGAGATATGGAGGGAGAAACCTCTCCAACGGGAGCTAGAAACACAAGAGAAATAGAGAAACACGAGAGAGTGTGAGAGAGAGAGTGTGAGACAGAGAGAGCGAGAGAGAGATATGCAGTATAGTAACATTGAAAAATAACAGTGCTATGAGTTTGGTAGGCATACCTATGTTTCTAACACGCACCTAAAGAAAACTACAAGCTATAGCAGAGCTCTAAAACATCCTTACCTATGCAATGTCCATCAGTAGAGGGAATCTCAGTCTGTTCCTGGACTGAATGGCAGTCCTTTTTGTTTCCTCTCTTGGAACGCTAACAGAAGAAAGGTAAAGAAAATGGTACAGAGAATAAATAAATAAATGGAACACTTCTGAATCCAAGGCAACAATTTAGTGATGAATAAAACATATTTATTTCATGTATTTGTCTTATCATAGCCACATCAATAACATCAGCACCTAACTGGAACAAAAAACAAATGCTAACTCCCTGCTATACCTTGAAGTTGATCCTGAGTTTGGTCATTGAAAAGCAAAGGAAGCTCCTTCTTGCTTTCTGCTCAGCCCCCCTCTCTGTTGCAGCCTGGTCTGATGGGTTTGTTGCAGCAGAAGCTGGTCTTGACGCCTCCTTGCATCCCTGTACCAGCTGCTGGGTCAAGGACTTTACCAGGACTCTGTCAAATGCAGGGTCCTGGGAGGAAATAGCTGCTTGCAGGGTGTTATAAGAGCCAAACTCCTCCATGAGGTTTTTATGTACACCTCTGAACACCCTTTGGATGTTCAGGTTCTGGGAATATTCCTGTGTCCCGGAGAATCGGGATGCAGCACAGAACTCAGACAGGACTTGTCTGATGAGTTGCTGACATGTTTCTGTCAGATCTGCTGCCTGTTGGGAGGGTCCATCTAGGGCTGAGGGTCTGATCTCCGATAGCAACCTTATCACCAGTATGATGACAAAACAGATGCCATCATCTTTGCTGGAGTCCATCAAGTACTGCAGTGGGAATGCAGTGGCACTGCTGATGTCCGGGGTGATTAAGAGCTCCCTCAGATGGCCAGAGCTGCTGGGGATGCACACCTCCTTCTCTTCAATGTCAATCCCATCTCCCTTTGGTACCAAAGAGGTTCCCTTGTTGGTGAAAGACGGAGTGGAGGATCGAAAAGAGGCTTTAGCACTCGGCGGTCGACTGCTGTCAGTCATTGGACTGTTACGATGCAGGGGTTCATCTGTGTGTGCCATCATCTTTGTCTTTAGGTCACTTGAAGAAATATCTGGCATTTTAGAGACCCTGGTGTCGATGCAGGAGCTCCTGACGATGGGGAAGGTCAGATCAAAAGGCACTTGGTCAGGGATGGGAGTGCCAGGGAGGTTGATCTCTAACTCACACTCTGACCTAGGACCCTTTGAAGAGCTGGACAAGGAACTACGACCATTTAAAGAAGTGGACAAAGATGAACAGGTTCTAGGGATGTCTTGGCAGACGTGTTCACTGTCATCATCACTTTTCTCAACCTCCTTCAGCATAGTTCCTAACATATCATTGATCTGAAGGAGCTCCCTGGAATCCTTCATTCGCCCTAAGTTTGAGATTTCACTCTGGATAGCAACCAGGATTTCCCCAAGGGTCTCTTTGGAAGAAGCATTTTCTGTCCTTTTGGATCCGGATGGCTTCAGCCCTGTGAAGAAATCCTTAAGTGTGTTCTTCATACTGACGCAGGTGGTCTTAGCTGTTGACCAAAGCTTCTCGTCTGATATTTTAACACTCAATTCAGTATCATCCAGTTGGGAGCCCCCGTGGGAGCACTGCGAAACTCTCCCACTTCTTTCCAGTAGCACAGTGTCAGTGGACTCATTTTTCTGGAAAATAGTGGCCATTCCTTTGACAAAGGTTTCCACTAATCCAGAGGCTGTATTCTCAGAGGACATGGATTCTGAAAGGACATGGATCTCTGATGGTGAGCTAGATGATAAGCCAGCCTGCAGACTTTTCTGGAGACCAGTAGGCTGATCTGTGTGATAAAGGAATGACTGGATCTCATCAGCACTTTACTCACTGCCTCTTCTGCCTGAGTCTGGAAGTCATTGCTAGAGAGCTTCTTAATGCTCTGAATCAGACTAGTAGAGGACTCTGTGATTCTGACACTCTCTTCTGAGCTCAGTTGAGAATATTGAGTACTCACGCTCAAGTCTTCATTGGGTGAGGGTGACTGGGAAATAGTATAGTCATCGAGCTTTGATAGTACGCCATCAACAAACCAACAAGCCTCTAGGGACTCATCAGATGAACTGACAACGGCCAAGGATTTACTCTCCACTTTTGATAACTCTGACTTGTAGATGGGAAAAACACTGCTAAGAACTTCTTGAGTACTGGTATCCAGATTGGAGTGACAGAGAGCTGGTATTGGTTGACTCTCTCTGGGAACTCTACTAAGTTCGGTGCTGGGTAACTGGACCTCAACAGTTGAAACAGTTGCATTTTCCAGGGTGTCTGAAGACTCCTGAAGAGAAGCATCCTTAGCCACACCTTCTTCTCGAGTGGATAGAGTTAAAAGGTCCCTCAGCTTTGCTCGTATACGGCCGTAGAGTGTGCGGGCTAGAGAAAAGGTTATCATCTGTGAAGATCCTGTTTTGTGGTCATTTACAGGAACTGGCCAATCAACAGCTTCACATGTGCCTTCAAATTATGCTATCGTCTCCATGCCTCCCACAAATGCCTTAACAATCACTGTGGCAGTGGAGGTTACAGGTGTCAGGGCTGTGCAGCTGGTATTCAGTAGGGCTTCAGTAAGGCTAGGAGCAGCACTAGAAGGCCTAGAGGAAGGAGCCATGCCAGAAGAGCTGCTGACTTTCCTTGTAAGGATGGTGCTCACCGCCTTCAGGGCTTTAGACTGAAAGTCGGGGCTAGAGAGGGTCTGAATCTTTCTGGCCACCACACTGGTAGAGGATCCAGTCTCTTTGAGAAAGTGAGTGGTCCCTTCTTTCCCAGATGGACACTCAACATCAAGGTCACATTGAAGATTGGTCAGAAATTTAGACCCCAAGATTGTCATCTTCTTGGCCAGATCCAATAGGATGTTGAAGTCCTGTGCCATTTTGTCCATTGTGCCGACAATGGCATCCAGCACATCATCGGTCACAGGGTCCATGAGGGGCTCGATAAACCCTACCCACTCTGGCTCAGACGTTTGGCTCTGTAGCTCGGCCAGGATCTGCACCGAGGCTACCCGAATGACCTCCTTGCCTGCTGCTATGTCCTGACTGTCCATAGGGGGGCAACTCCCCGGGCTGGCCTGAATGGCCACTGAGAGGCCAGAGTTAAGCTGGTGTACCACCTCCCCCACGATAGCACAGCTCAACTCGGAGGAGCTGGGGTTGG
This sequence comes from Oncorhynchus nerka, assembly GCF_034236695.1. Taxonomy (NCBI): domain Eukaryota; kingdom Metazoa; phylum Chordata; class Actinopteri; order Salmoniformes; family Salmonidae; genus Oncorhynchus; species Oncorhynchus nerka. Next base: position 27,906,537 of record NC_088422.1, on the reverse strand, counting down.
AGTGACCTTCAACCAGGGATATCAGGAGGCTCTCTTCCGTTACCCCAAAAAGAGCCTTCAGAGGCTCCTCCATGAGGGGAGCCTCTCTAGTTGCAGGCAAGCTCTGCAATGAGGTCTGGGACCTTGAAGATAAACACACAATCACCACGTAATGTGACCAACTGTATCTAATCTGGGTCATTAGTGAGCCTGAAAACCAAATTAGAGCAATGATGGATTACTTCTCATACCACCGTAGTTCTAGAAGCCTAAAGCCAACTGACACGATTTTTTGCCTGATTTTTATGTTTGTACGACATCAGAATATGATTAATTATTTTTGTTCAATTTAAAGTTTATTGAGTTTTCTTGTTTTTCAATCAACCAACAGAACACATTCCACATTCACAGATGTGACAAGCTTTTAAAAAATAAAAAGTCAAAAAATAATAATACATTTGAAAAAATAAAAAATAAAAATACAATTAAAATGAATGATAAAGTCAAACAAAAGCATTTATTTTTCTTAATCTATTCATTTTCCTTGGTGCATATATATATACATACATACATACGTACATACATACACACATATACATACATATATATATACACACACACACATACGCACATGTACTCAAAAACTAAATTAAAATAAAAACCCACAAAAACATATAACACTTGCAGCAGCACTATCAAGGTTCTTATCAGCTATTTCAAGCATTCGCTGAGACGACGGGCCAATAATTCGTTTTTAGGTTTTACAGTACCTTACACAACATGTATCTGCGCATTTCCCTAGTCACCCCGTTCACTCTGTCCAGTTTGAAATATAGTTGAATAGTGGAGACCAGAGTCTATCAAACTTGGGCTGTCTCTTGTGGAGGTCATAAGTGAGCTTTTCAAGAGGAAGAAAGTCAACAATCTGGTCAATCCACATTTTAAATGTAGGAGGGGTATTAGAGGCCCACAATAGAAGAATACATTTCTTAGCAAAGTATGTAATAGTCATAAGCAAATTTTCTCTGTCAGGATCAAGAACAAAGTCCTGCTGGGCATTAAGAAGATAGATACACGGGGTCATATCAAACTGTACCTCTAGTATTTTCTGTGCAATCTCTCTACAGCTCCAAAATACATGCATATAAGTTCCACTTTCAGAGGTACATCTTTTACAGTTAGGAGACATATCTGTTTTCATTCTATGGAGTCTCAAAGGAGTATAATAAAATTTGTACAAAAATTTGTAATTAGATTCTTTCATTTTTACACTGGTAGAGGAGCAGTATACCCTGTCGCAAACCTCCGCCCATAACTCATCACTGATAGTCAGACCAAGGTCCTTTTCCCAGATTATTTTCAAAGGAGTAAAGGAGGAGCTTCCTTTCTCAGAAAGGAGTCTATAGATGTAAGATATTTTGCCTTTAATGGATTGTGCTGTGACAAGAAGGGTTTCAACTTCATTCAACTGAGTTCTAAACCTCCTCTTGGAGGTAAATGAGGAAATTACATGTCTAATTTGAAGATATTTTTAAAAAATGGGATCTTGGCACATCGAATTCACTGCAGAGCTCTTGAAAGGATTTCAGTGTAGTGGTTTTCTGATGAAATAGGTCTGAAAAGGTCCTGATTCCTAGAGTATGCCAAAGATTAAAGTTGGCATCCCTCAGGGCTTTTGGCAAGTCTGGGTTGCCTACAATAGGCGAGTGAGAACATATTTGGGAGGAAATGCCCAGGTATTTCTTACAGTCCCTCCACGCTAGTAGGGTGCTGTAAATCACAAAGGATTTGGCTATGTTGCCCACTTCACTAAAGTTATTAATGAATATAATTGAGCTTAAGGGCAATGAACCACAGGATTGGGCTTCTATCTGAATCCACGTTGACTCTTGTCTGTTTGTGATCCATGTTAACATGTTGCGGATTTGGGCAGACCAGTAGTACAATTGAAGGGAGGGAAGGGCAAGACCACCCTTAGATTCAGGTTTCGATAGAGTGGAAAACTTGATCCTAGGTTTTTTATTGCCCCATATAAATTTGGTGATGCTTTGGTTAGTTGTTTTGAAGAAGGAAACTGGAAGATAGCATGGGAGCATCTGAAATAAGTAGTTCAGTCTAGGGAGGACGTTCATACGGATTACATTAATTCTTCCTACTAAGCTAATTGGAAGGGAGATCCAGGTTTGGAGATCATTCTTGATTCGATCCAGGAGTGGAAGATAATTTTCCTTAAAAAGGCTATTCAGATCTGGTGTTATGAAGATCCCGAGGTATTGAAACCCCTGTGTTTTCCATTGGAAAGGACAAAGTGTCTTCATAGAGCTGGTGAGTGTAATATTGAGAGGGCAGACAGTGGATTTTTAAAATTGATCTTATAACCTGAAAACTACTGAGCAATTCTGTCTAAAATGAGAGGGAGGGATTTCTCAGGGTTGGATATGTAGAGCAAGACATCATCCGCGTAAAGCGGAATCTTGTGCTGCAGGCCATAACATTATCTCATATGACATGCATGGCAAGACATGATTGATGTAATTAGATGCTCTGGAGAGATCCCACCCTCCTTCCCCAACACATGTAGAATGCTTAGAAACCACCAGAAACCTATGAAATAGATCAACAGATGATGTTTAATCTCCTCTCAAGGTCTGTTGATTTACAGTATCTCAGAATCAGGAACTGTCATATCCCATGTGATATGTCAAAACAAGTTGATGCATGTATTATCATGGTGCATTGGGTTTGTATTTGTATTTATTGTGGATCCCCTTTAGCTGCAGCAGCTACTCTTCATGGGGTCCAGTAAAATGAAGGCAGTTATGCAATTGTAAAAACATTCCTATACATTCACAACAGATTTCACAAAATCCATGTTCCTGTTTGATTTCGGGGTAGGCTGTCAACAGCACGTACTGTGACACTATGATATGTATTCTGATCAAGTCAACAATACCTCTAGGCATATCTGACGTCATGTATTTGATATCTTTATGTGAAGGTTAATGTCCATATTGACATCAGTTCATTGTGTTTGAGGACGGTTCACTGACCGGTTTTCAACGGATACGATTAGACGAGTTTAACAGTTACAGAAAAGCTACAGTAGCCTATCAGAACAGCTGCCGTATCAGAGGCGCAGAGCCTTAATTAACGGGCTACACATAATGGCTGACGACAGCCAGGTAAGGTTCATTTTAGCCTACGTTTAATGAGCTTTACAGTTGTCCTAATTCCATCTTGTTCTTATGGCAAGTCTGCCTTAAGTGCAGAAACTATGGTTGATATTAGAAAATAAGTATGATTGGAATTTTAGGCAAGTAATTCCAATTGGGGAATTGTTGTGGGATGTTAGCATACCATATTGCGCGTGTAGCATTCGTGCCATGGAGAATTGTGGAGGCCGGCAGGTTGCTACAGGATCCTAGTATCATGTATGTTATAGGGATCAGATCTGGCTGACTTTTTCACCTGAACTGCTCATTGGCTGTCCATAATGAGGCCAGCGAGCAGGATGTGTAGCTGGGCTCTGCAATAATTAGCTCCCAGAGCAATTACAAATAACTATTCTTGTTTTAAAAGCGTCATTACAACTAGCAACATGACGGTCAGTCACCTCTAAACAGGACTATGTGTTGGATTTGTCCATGTCTCGCTAAATTAACCTAGCTACCATAACAGCCGTGGAGAATTTATACTACAGTTTTAAGGGATCTCTCTAAAGGTTTTAGATGATACAGTGGTGCTTCGTCCTCTGGATAAAGAACCATACATCTCGGCTTGGCTTCATTGCCTTATTATTTGCGAAACGTTGACATGCCATTTGTGTTGGCGGATGGATGAAAATAATGTGATTATAGTATCGTTATACATAGGCTAGCAGGAAAATCCGCATGAGATATCCATAGAACTGAGCCCTGCTCCGTTTCAGCACCATGCCGCGTTCTCAGGTGCTGCCCAGACTCGAAACATTTCAGCACCATGGCACGGTCCCCTGACGCCAAGAAACGTGTCAGCTCTATGCAGCGGACAGCTCCACAGTGCTGAAATAGTTCAAGCCCCCTAGAACGTCATTGATTTGAAATTATTCTGCAAGTGGTTATAATTTATTGCACGTCCTAGTTCTGCAGCTTTGCAACCTCAGAATTATAGCTAATGGATGGCAGCGAGTTACGTTTTTGTGCATGGTGATGAATGACGATGCATGATAAACCATAAATTAAACGCAAAAACGTGCACTTAGACATATTTTCGTTTGGCAGAACTTTGACAAGCTTTGATTTGTTTTCTAATTACATTGACAATTCATATAGACATTAGACTTAGGCCTAATTGTGACATCATGTGTGTATGACATCTTTGGAGAATGCTCTGGCTTCAGCCAATCGGAATCGAGTATTCAACAATGCTTTGGCATAATTCAAGGACGTTCATATTCACTTCAGTTGTTTGCCGATGGTTCACTGACGTTTTTTCAAAGGAGGTATTAGTATTTCCTCTAAACAGCCTACCACAATAAGCTACACATCATGTCAGATGACAGCAAGGTATGGTTCATTTAGCCTATTTTGAGTTTAGAGGAGAAATTACTAACAATATAGTAGGTCACTAACACAGCAATAGGTCTCACTGGTTTGATCCATGGACTGAAATCTGACCACTATTGCAGTTTTGTTTAAAATAGGAGCGAATAAGTTGGTTCATAAAGTCACAACCTAGGACTGATATTGGCCTCTCATTTATCCACCAGAGCGTGAAATGGGAGGATCCCCCGGATGACCAAAATAAGGTTGTGGAGAACATGAAGGATGAAACAGAGACACATGAGACCAACAAGAACAGGACAGGAGGCAAGGTAAGAAATATGCTGTCCTTTACACATGTTCTGCCTACTTAGGCACAGATCTAGGATTAGTTTACTATCACTAAATCCTAGCCTTAAAGCATTAGGAGGAGACGCTACACTGACCTTAGATCTGCTATGAGACCTATAATCTGTTGTCATGTAGGCTAAACGTAAGTCCAGTGGCTGTGCCAAGAAGACTTCCGTGGAGGAGGACAGCAGCATTGGTGCAGGTTCGAGATTACTTCATGTTGGGTGCAGGTTGTGTTCAAATTCATCAGCACTAATCTGAGAAGATATTATCTATATAGGTGAAAGCAATATAGTGGAGGCCCGCAGAGAGATGTGCTTTTACCTGTCCAGTGCAATCAAATCACTAAAGGTGAAGGAAATTAGGGATCAAGTTCAGATTCAACTTTAGATTTCCCTTTGCGGTTTTCCAGAGTCTTCTCAGACACCCGGGTGTGGTTTCCGGGAAAGGGGATCTATCATTGAGCAGCTGGAGAAGGAGGCTCAGAGGACTCTAATGCCTTCTCTCAAGATTGAGACATGCTGTGCCCCAATCCTCCTCTCCTTCCTGAGGAGTCTAACTGATGAGCAAGTCCCATGTCTTTTTCCAACCTCACATACAACAACTCTGAATTTATAGTCATAGTGCACCTTCTAACCACAAAGGGGATTTCAAACACTACACCTAACATCACTGTAACCACACCCCTAACTCTTCCTGTAAATCAAGAACAAAATGTCTCATGTACTTGCTAATAGCTTAATTAAATACACGTTTATTTTCCCTAACATGGCTATCTAGTGACTCCACTAACTCAACATCAGTGTGCAGGTAAAATATGTTTCCTTTCTTTTCTTTTCTCTAGCCAATGGAGAGTGATTCAGCATGGCATGAAAAATAACGTAAGTCTCTCCACATAAGGTTCTGTTCAAAAGTTGTGCGCTATATAGGGAATGGTGTCATGGAATTACTTGATTGACAAAAACATTCCTCTGTTTGTTGGCCATAGCTCACATTCGAGCAGCTCTCCATGCTGTGTCTGAAGATTGTTAAAGTCGTGACCCAGACAGCCCTCCGCATTCTCCTACCAGCGCTAGCTCGTATCATGGGGGTGAACCTGAGGAGTGGGGCAACCTCCCCAGAATCCCAGTGCTCTGAGGATTCCTTAGGCAGTCTGGATGAGAGAGAGAAAAGGCTGCTGATCAGTGAGATGAACTACTGGACTAAGGAGAGGAGGAGGAATGGCAGTGCAGGGTGCCGCCAAAAATCCACCCGCAGGACCTCATCACCATGCTGTTCGCCTAAGAGGTATGTTCACAGCAATATTTCAACTTAATAATTGCAAGACCTGACCCATACTTATTATAAATTATTAACTTGGAATTCACACCTTGTAGTTTTAAGTTCTGGTCAGAAATGTTGCCACTGAGGGGGTGGGTCCAGGTGAAAGTCATTTTTAACTGGGTAAGCCATAAAGTCATCTATGAATAAATAGATCAGGTACATGCCTTTCAGAATTAATCATATTCTGATGTCATACAAACATAAAAATCAGGCAAAAAATTGTGTCAGTTGGCTTTAGGCTTCTAGAACTACGGTGGTATGAGAAGTAATCCATCATTGCTCTAATTTGGTTTTCAGGCTCACTAATGACCCAGATTAGATACAGTTGGTGTAACGGGTTTCTTCTGTTGAAGGAGAGGCGGACCAAAACGCAGCGTGGTTATTTTGATACATCTTTAATAAAGATGAAAATAGAACAATATACAGAAACCGAAAACAGCCCTATCTGGTGTAACAAACACAAAGACAGGAACAATCACCCACAAACCCCAACACCAAACAGGCTACCTAAATATGGTTCCCAATCAGAGACAATGACTAACACCTGCCTCTGATTGAGAACCATATCAGGCCAAACACAGAAACAGACAAACTAGACACACAACATAGAATGCCCACTCAGATCACACCCTGACCAAACAAAACATAGAAACATACAAAAGCAAACTATGGTCAGGGTGTGACAGTTGGTCACATTTGCATGGCATAAGTGGTGATTGTGTGTTTATCTTCAAGGTCCCAGACCTCATTGCAGAGCTTGCCTGCAACTAGAGAGGCTCCACTCATGGAGGAGCCTCTGAAGGCTCTTTTTGGGGTAACGGAAGAGAGCCTCCTGATATCCCTGGTTTGACAAAGGAACAGCTTGCAAAATTGTGCAAGACCATTGTCAACTTCATTGCACAGACCAGGCCGCTGAACAGATGATTAACATGGTCCAGAAGTTTTTCTATGATCACACTGCTCCAGAGGACCAGTTAGATGTTGATTCCTACATTCCATCTGCAACAGAAGAGGTGATCACTGTTATTGCAGACATGGTGGATGAAATTTACATTTACATTACATTTAAGTCATTTAGCAGACGCTCTTATCCAGAGCGACTTACAAATTGGTGCATTCACCTTATGACATCCAGTGGAACAGCCACTTTACAATAGTGCATCTAAATCTTTTAAGGGGGGGGGTGAGAAGGATTACTTTATCCTATCCTAGGTATTCCTTAAAGAGGTGGGGTTTCAGGTGTCTCCGGAAGGTGGTGATTGACTCCGCTGTCCTGGCGTCGTGAGGGAGTTTGTTCCACCATTGGGGCCCAGAGCAGCGAACAGTTTTGACTGGGCTGAGCGGGAACTGTACTTCCTCAGTGGTAGGGAGGCGAGCAGGCCAGAGGTGGATGAACGCAGTGCCCTTGTTTGGGTGTAGGGCCTGATCAGAGCCTGGAGGTACTGAGGTGCCGTTCCCCTCACAGCTCCGTAGGCAAGCACCATGAAATGAAAGGAGAAGATGCAGACTCGGTTAAGCTGCTTCAAGAGGGGGCAGCAGGGTAGCCCAGTGGTTAGAGCGTTGGACTAGTAACCGGAAGGTTGCAAGTTCAAACCCCCGAGCTGACAAGGTACAACTCTGTCATTCTGCCCCTGAACAGGCAGTTAACCCACTGTTCCTAGGCCGTCATTGAAAATAAGAATTTGTTCTCAACTGAATTGCCTAGTTAAATAAAGGTTAAAAAACATTTAAAAAAGAAGTGGCTGTGAAAGTTAAAATGTTGGCAGTGACCTTGCAGTGGAGCAACTGGACGATTAAGACTCTTCTTTCCCAAAGGAGCTGAACTTGCAAGGCATTGGTGAAAAAGCTTGACATCATTCCGTGGCCACTGGGCTCATACAGACCAATATGGATTCGGAGGCGCCAAATATAATTGATAGCTTTGTTGAAGATGTCAAAGGCATTGTGAAGCAAGCTGAATTAGATAAGCCAACAAGCACCCAGAGAGATCCGCAAGTGGGACACTGTATGCCAAAGCACAAACCCTTTCACACGTCTCGTAGACTCTGCAACAGGCTCCAGGCAAAGATAAAATAATTATTTCACAGAACGGGTGGAGCTGCATTCCAAAGGGAACAACTTCTGGAGCACACTGACTCCAGTGTTCTGCCTGGTTCAACCCTGAACTCATCTTCAGCAAGTAGGAGTGAATCACCCATAGCAGAATGCAGTTCATCTGCTGTTCCTAGTGGACATGATTCATCTGGCTCTTTAGAAGAGAAACCATTTGAGACCAGAGCAGATTGTACTCATGGTCAGAACTCTCCTCTACTCAGTAAGAGTGAGGCCATACTGCAAGAGGTCAACACAACTGGACGTGGTGCTCTCCGCAAATGCCAGAGTGAGAACTCCCAACCTTTACTGGTTCTCTGTGATCCAAACCTGGAGCCCTGCACCAAAGAGGTCTTATCTCAGATTGTGACTGTGTATAGGTCCGAGATGGCAGATTTGGAATCAACGTCCAGTGTTGTAGAGAATTCCTTTTACAACTCCTTTGAAGACTGTGACTTTTTGGATGGTATCATGTCTTACCTAGAAGACCTGCCCGTGTCCAGTTCCTCATCATTGGAAGGAGTAAGTGTTACTCCAGCCTCAGTCATTGAGCAGCTTTCGAGTGAAGTGTTTCAGAAGAAGGCAACCAACAAAGTCAGAAAAATACTGATCAAATCTCTTCCCCAGCGAAGTTGGTTCAGGCCAGACAGATTCTCATATGTTGCCAGCATTATCCACCATTTCCTCAAAGCATACAGATTCAGTTGCTATTGAAATTATTGGATCAATTGCAAATGATATGAAGAGCATTTTCCTGCTCACAGAGTCTCCTACTACTCTATGGCAGGCAGACTCTATGCTTCAACTGAGTGATGAGAAACCCTCAGAAGCCACGAATGCTGCAGCTGTAAGCCCCCAGACTGGTGTGGAAGTATCTGAGAAGTTCAAAATCTGGATGAGAAGAAAATCTGGATAACTGCAAAGACTATTTACCACAATGTGAAGGCAAAGATGAGGAATTATTTCTCATTGCAAAGACAAGCCAAAGCAACGAAGGCTGAAGCCAAAAGACCCTCAGCCATATTCTGGTTTCCATTCAGAAAGAACTGTCAAAATCTGACCAAATGGTGGCTGCAGGACAGCTTTCACAAATAGATAAAGTGGTTGGAACTATGCTGGAGAACATTGAGAAGATAAGCAGCGAATGTGGCGAGGAATTGGTCTATCAAGAGTCACTGCGGTCTTCCTCCTCGTTGTCATTCTCAACTGCCAAATCACAGAAGACAGAGTGGGAATTTGCACTCCCTGGCACTCCCATTCCTTCTGAGTTACCTGAGAGTCCTGCTCAGCCCATTGTAAGATGCTCAGTCATTGACATATCTACAGCCAAAAACAATGGTGTGTGATGCAAGAACAAGAATGTTTGCATAGGATACTATCATGAAGAAGGTATATCCAGAGGCAGAAGGGCAGGTTACATCTCACCCTGATCTAACAGATGCAATAGCTAGACTGGAGGAGCTCATATCTCAGGGTAGGATTAGTGCTCTCTCCCGTGATCTCAGTCACCAAGTCAACCGCATCATTTCTGATAGCAACTTGACCCCTCTGGGACTGACAGTGGCGGCTGGAAAGAGTGCATCTGATACCATCCTTTCAAAGCTGAAGAGGAATGACAAGGTGGGGAAGCCCAAAACTTACGACCTGGTTCAGCTGTTTGTAGAGGAGTCTGTTAAGTGCCTCCTGCTTCCTAGTTTTGTGCCCTATTCAACTTCAATGACTTTGGTTCAGGGGGCCTAGGTGTTGGCTAGAGTGTCTGAAGATAGAATTTCATGCTCTTCTTCTTCATCAGTATTTAGTGACACAGTCAGTCTCTTTACCAAAGTTATGGTAAGCCAGGTCATGTACTCTGTGGATTCTGATGCAGAAAGTAGAGGATCCTCTCCAACTGAATCTCTCCAAACATCTGAAACCACTATATCTGATGTAGGCAATCTCCTTCTGGCGTCATTATGGCAACAAGCGAGACCTCCAATGCAGCACAAATCTTAAAGGCCAACATTGATGGAGAGGAAGTGGATACCACCAGTCATTCTGGTGTAGCTCAAAACATTGTCAGGGACGATATGTCAACCAGCCCAGACATGGTCAAAGATGTCCCACTTCCAACCCCATCCTCTGATAACTTGGGCAGTGATGATGACTTCACCGGCCTCATCAGCATGTTAGTAATGAGAATTCTAACAAAAATCCAAACCCCAGCAGAAGATTACCCAGTTGACATCACACGCAAGTCACAAGACCTGATCCCCAAAGTTATGGAGGTCTTCTGTGCATGG
>NC_088422.1:27873247-27895494 GCF_034236695.1 Oncorhynchus nerka | reverse complement strand
CCATGGCACGAATGCTACACGCACAATATGGTATGCTAACATCCCACAACAATTCCCCAATTGGAATTACTTGCCTAAACTTCCAATCATACTTATTTTCTAATATCAACCATAGTTTCTGCACTTAAGGCAGACTTGCCATTAGAACAAGATGGAATTAGGACAACTGTAATAAACGTAGGCTAAAATTAACCTTACCTGGCTGTTGTCAGCCATTTTGTGTCGCCCGTTAATTAAGGCTCTGTGCCTCTGATACTGCAGCTATTCTGTAACTGAACCTCTTGGATCTACCCATCCCGGATCCGGGAGAATTGTCATCAACTGACAGTAATTAGCATAACGCAACGGACATAAATATTACTCTAAAATATTCCTATTCATGAAAATCACAAGTGAAATATATTGAAACACAGCTTAGCCTTTTGTTAATAACCCTGTCATCTCAGATTTTGAAATTATGATTTACAGCCAAAGCAAGACAAGCATTTGTGTAAGTTTATCGATAGCCTAGCATAGCATTATGCCTAGCTAGCAGCAGCCTACCTGGTCACGAAAATCAGAAAAGCAATCAAATTAAATTGTTTACCTTTGATGAGCTTCGGATGTTTTCACTCACGAGACTCCCAGTTAGATAGCAAATGTTCCTTTTTTCCAAAAATAGTATTTTTGTAGCCGAAATAACGCCGTTAGTTCTTCACGTTTGGCTGAGAATTCGACCGGAAATTGCGGTCACGACAACGCCAAAAAATATTCCAAATTAGCTCCATAATATCGACAGAAACATGGCAAACGTTGTTTATAATCAATCCTCAAGGTGTTTTTCAAATATCTATTAGATAATATATCAACCAGGACTGGTGGCTTCTTAGAAGGAAAGAGAGAAACAATGGAAGCATTTGTCTTTTATGCACAAAACACTGAGAGCCTCCAGCTGACCACTGACGCAATGTTGACGTTCAGGCTCATTTTTCAAAATAAAAGCCTGAAACTATGTATTCTGACACTAGACACATTAGGGAAGCCATAGAAAAAGGAATCTGGTTGATTTCTCATTCACTGCTTAATAGGGACGCATAGGAACGCAGAGCTTTCTAAATAAGAGTCCCTTCCTGATTGGATTTTTCTCAGGCTTTCGCCTGCAATATCAGTTCTGTTATACTCAGACAATATTTTTACAGTTTTGGAAACTTTAGAGTGTTTTCTATCCTAAGCTGTCAATTATATGCATATTCTACCATCTTGTCCTGACAAAATAGCCTGTTTACTTTGGGAACGTTATTTTTCCAAAAATGAAAATAGTGCCCCCTAGATTCAACAGGTTTTAAACTTGTCTAATCGTATCCGTTGAAAACCTGTCAGTGAACCGTCCTCAAACACAAACTGATGTCAATATGGACGTTAACCTTCACATAAAGATATCAAATACATGACGTCAGATATGCCTAGAGGTATTGTTGACTTGATCAGAATACATATCATAGTGTCACAGTACATGCTGTTGACAGCCTACCCCGAAATCAAACAGGAACATGGATTTTGTGAAATCTGTTGTGAATGTTTAGGAATGTTTTACAATTGTATAACTGCCTTCATTTTACTGGACCCCATGAAGAGTAGCTGTTGCAGCTAAAGGGGATCCACAATAAATACAGATAACACATGCATCAACTTGTTTTGACATATCACATGGGATATGACAGTTCCTGATTCTGAGATACTGTAAACCAACAGATCTTGAGAGGAGATAAAACATCATCTGTTGATCTATTTCACAGGTTTCTGGTGGTTTCTAAGCATTCTACATGTGTTGGGGAAGGAGGGTGGGATCTCTCCAGAGCATCTAATTACATCAATCATGTCTTGCATGACATGTGATATGAGATAATGTTATGCACCACGTAAATATACATTGCCTAAGGCTGCAGTGCTATACTCCATGGAGACAGTGCTCAATGTTCATTTTGCATGATGATATATGCTACTCCATTTCATACAATCAATCAATCAGTACAATTTATTTATAAAGCCCTTTTTACATCAGCAGATGTCACAAAATGCTTATTCCGACACCCAGCTTAAAACCTCAAATAGCATGCAATGCAGATTTAGGACAGACGCACTCTGGCAGCAATGACTTAGAAGCACGGTGGAAAAAAACTCTCTAGAAAAACAGGAACCTAGGAAGAAACCTAGAGAGGAACCAGGCTCTGAGGGGTGGCTAGTCCTCTTCTGGCTGTGCCGGTGGAGATTATAGCAGTACATGGCCATTAAGGCCAGATTGTTCTTCAAGTACTGTAGTTCAAACATTCTTCATAGATGACCAGCAGAGTCAACAAAATAATGTGGTTATAGAGGGTGCAACAGGTCCGCACCTCCGGAGTAATTATCAGTTGGCTTTTCATAGCCGAACATTCAGAGGTCGAGACAGCAGGTGTGGTAGAGAGAGAGAGAGAGAGAGAGATGGTGGGGGAGAGAAAGAGAGAGGTGGGGGAGAGAGAGCAGGTCCATGACAAGGTATCACGTCTGGAGAACACACATCCCTCTTCATGTGATACATGATGTTTGGCTGTGCTAAGTGTTATCTTATGGGTTTGGTGATTGTTCTGTGTGAAGCCGTATTCTGCATTGCATCATGGAATGTGATGTGAAATCCCTGGGCCTATGGCTGTTGAAGCTACTCCACTGCACTGCTGCTCCACTGCACTGCCCTTCTCCCCCGATTGCTCAGTTTGGCCTGGCGGCCAGCTCTAGGAAGAGTCTTGGTGTTTCCAAACTTCTTCCGTTTAAGAATGATGGAGGCCACTGTGTCCTTGGGGACCTTCAATATTGCAGAAATGTTTTGGTACCATTCACCAGATCTGTGTCTTGACACAATCATGTCTCTGAGCTCTATGGACAATTCCTTTGACCTCATGGCTTGGTTTTTGCTCTGACATACACTGTCAACTGTTGGACCTTATATTTTCAACATATAGAAAATATATAGACAACATCTAGCTGCAGATAGCTAATTCTCCTCTATGTGTTTTCCCCTTGCTGCTAATAAGCTCTTACCAATCAAACTAAATTAATAGACAACATCTGGTTATCTGACAGTCTATGCAGCAACTATTGTATTAGAGTCGAGCTGTGGTTATTTTATTTATTTTCCTAGACAAGTCAGTTCAGAACAAATTCTTATTTACAATGACAGCTTAGGAACAGTGGGTTAACTACCTTGTTCAGGAGCAGAACGTCATATTTTTTACATGGTTAGCTCAGGGATCTGACCTAGCAACCTTTCTGGCCCAACGCTCTAACCACAAGGCTACCTGCTGCCCCAAGTCCTACCAACTCAAAAACTGCACAATAAATGTGTAACCAAGGGGGAACTAGTGCATTTCTCTGAGAAAAGCTGCTTCAGTTTTACTAATCTTCCAAAACACTTGAAATTCTTGTAAAATCATTGGCATTTATTTGATCAAATAGACTTTGAAAGGGTAGACATGCAGAAATGCCTCTTGTCAAAAGTCTTGCTGTTACAAAAGTAGTTCTAACTGCAGCGTAAGAGGTTACAGGTTCTTCTTGGTGAAGCGCCTGAATGGCTTCATCATTGCTGAAAAGACCCTGACAATCAAGGATCGTTTTTTGACAGGCTGAGATATGGAGGGAGAAACCTCTCCAACGGGAGCTAGAAACACAAGAGAAATGGATGAGTGAGAGAGCGAGAGAGAGAGAGATGCAGTATAGTAACGTTGAAAAATAACAGTGCTATGAGTTTGGTAGGCATACCTATGTTTCTAACACACACCTAAACAAAACTACAAGCTTTAGCAGAGCTCTAAAACATCCTTACCTATGCAATGTCCATCAGTAGAGGGAATCTCAGTCTGTTCCTGGACTGAATGGCAGTCCTTTTTGTTTCCTCTCTTGGAACGCTAACAGAAGAAAGGTAAAGAAAATGGTACAGAGAATAAATAAATAAATGGAACACTTCTGAATCCAAGGCAACAATTTAGTGATTAATAAAACATATTTATCTCATGTATTTGTCTTATCATATGAATAACATCAGCACCTAACTGGAACCAAAAACAAATGCTAACTCCCTGCTATACCTTGAAGTTGATCCTGAGTTTGGTCATTGAAAAGCAAAGGAAGCTCCTTCTTGCTTTCTGCTCAGCCCCCCTCTCTGTCTCAGCCTGGTCTGATGGGTTTGTTGCAGCAGAAGCTGGTCTTGACGCCTCCTTGCATCCCTGTACCAGCTGCTGGGTCAAGGACTTTACCAGGACTCTGTCAAATGCAGGGTCCTGGGAGGAAAGAGCTGCTTGCAGGGTGTTATAAGAGCCAAACTCCTCCATGAGGTTTTTATGTACACCTCTGAACACCCTTTGGATGTTCAGGTTCTGCGAATATGCCTTTGTCCTGGAGAATCTGGATGCAGCACAGAACTCAGACAGGACTTGTCTGATGAGTTGCTGAGATGTTTCTGTCAGATCTGCTGCCTGTTGGGAGGGTCCATCTAGGGCTGAGGGTCTGATCTCCGATAGCAACCTTATCACCAGTATGGTGACAAAACAGATGCCATCATCTTTGCTGGAGTCCATCAAGTACTGCAGTGGGAATGCAGTGGCACTGCTGATGTCCGGGGTGATTAAGAGCTCCCTCAGATGGCCAGAGCTGCTGGGGATACACTCCTCCTTCTCTTCAATGTCAATCCCATCTCCCTTTGGTACCAAAGAGGTTCCCTTGCTGGTGAAAGACGGAGTGGAGGATCGAAAAGAGGCTTTTGCACTCGGTGGTCGACTGCTGTCAGTCATTGGACTGTTACGATGCAGGGGTTCATCTGTGTGTGCCATCATCTTTGTCTTTAGGTCACTTGAAGAAATCTCTGGCATTTTAGAGACCCTGGTGTCGATGCAGGAGCTCCTGACGATGGGGCAGGTCAGATCAAAAGGCACTTCGTCAGGGATGGGAGTGCCAGGGAGGTTGATCTCTAACTCACACTCTGACCTAGGACTCTTTGAAGAGCTGGACAAGGAACTACGACCATTTAAAGAAGTGGACAAAGATGAACAGGTTCTAGGGATGTCTTGGCAGACTTGTTCACTGTCATCCTCACTTTTCTCAACCTCCTTCAGTATAGTTCCTACCATATCATTGATCTGAAGGAGCTCCCTGGAATCCTTCATTCGCCCTAAGTTTGAGATTTCACTCTGGATAGCAACCAGGATTTCCCCAAGGGTCTCTTTGGAAGAAGCATTTTCTGTCCTTTCGGATCCGGGTGGCTTCAGCCCTGTGAAGAAATCCTTAAGTGTGTTCTTCATACTGACGCAGATGGTCTTAGCTGTTGACCAAAGCTTCTCCTCTGATATTTTAACACTCAATTCAGTATCATCCAGTTGGGAGCCCCCGTGGGAGCACTGTGAAACTCTCCCACTTCTTTCCAGTAGCACAGTGTCAGTGGACTCATTTTTCTGGAAAATAGTCACCATTCCTTTGACAAAGGTTTCCACTAATACAGATGCTGTATTCTCAGAGGACATGGAGGACATGGATTCTGAAAGGACATGGATCTCTGATGGTGAGCTAGATGATAAGCCAGCCTGCAGACTTTTCTGAAGACCAGTATGGCTGATCTGTGTGATAAAGGAATGACTGGATCTCATCAGCACTTTACTCACTGCCTCTTCTGCCTGAGTCTGGAAGTCATTGCTAGAGAGCTTCTTAATGCTCTGAATCAGACTAGTAGAGGACTCTGTGATTCTGACACTCTCTTCTGAGCTCAGTTGAGAATATTGAGTACTCACGCTCAAGTCTTCATTGGGTGAGGGTGACTGGGAAATAGTATAGTCATCGAGCTTTGATAGGACACCATCAACAAACCAACAAGCCTCTAGGGACTCATCAGATGAACTGACAACGGCCAAGGATTTACTCTCTACTTTTGATAACTCTGACTTGTAGATGGAAAAAACACTGCTAAGAACTTCTTGAGTACTGGTATCCAGATTGGAGAGACAGAGAGCTGGTATTGGTTGGCTCTCACTGGGAACTCTACTAAATTCGGTGCTGGGTAACTGGACCTCAACAGTTGAAACAGTTGCCTTTTCCAGGGTGTCTGAAGACTCCTGAAGAGAAGCATCCTTAGCCACACCTTCTTCTCGAGCGGATAGAGTTAAAAGGTCCCTCAGCTTTGCTCGTATACGGCCGTAGAGTGTGCGGGCTAGAGATAAGGTTATCATCTGTGAAGATCCTGTTTTGTGGTCATTTACAGGAACTGGCCAATCAACTGCTTCACATGTGCCTTCAAATGATGCTATCGTCTCCATGCCTCCCACAAATGCCTTAACAATCACTGTGGCAGTGGAGGTTACAGGTGTCAGGGCTGTGCAGCTGGTATTCAGGGAAGCTTCAGTAAGGCTAGGAGCAGCACTAGAAGGCCTAGAGGAAGGAGCCATGCCAGAAGAGCTGCTGACTTTCCTTGTAAGGATGGTGCTCACCGCCTTCAGGGCTTTAGACTGAAAGTTGGGGCTAGAGAGGGTCTGAATCTTTCTGGCCACCACACTGGTAGAGGATCCAGTCTCTTTGAGAAAGTGAGTGGTCCCTTCTTTCCCAGATGGACACTCAACATCAAGGTCACATTGAAGATTGGTCAGACATTTTGACCCCAAGATTGTCATCTTCTTGGCCAGATCCAATAGGATGTTGAAGTCCTGTGCCATTTTGTCCATTGTGCGAACAATGGCATCCAGCACATCATCGGTCACAGGGTCCATGAGGGGCTCGATAAACCCTACCCACTCTGGCTCAGACGTTTGGCTCTGTAGCTCAGCCAGGATCTGCACCGAGGCTACCCGAATGACCTCCTTGCCTGCTGCTATGTCCTGACTGTCCATAGGGGGGAAACTCCCCGAGCTGGCCTGAATGGCCACTGAGAGGCCAGAGTTAAGCTGGTGTACCACCTCCCCCACGATAGCACAGCTCAACTCGGAGGAGCTGGAGGAGGTGGGGTTGGAGTGACCCTCAACCAGGGATATCAGGAGGCTCTCTTCCGTTACCCCAAAAAGAGCCTTCAGAGGCTCCTCCATGAGGGGAGCCTCTCTAGTTGCAGGCAAGCTCTGCAATGAGGTCTGGGACCTTGAAGATAAACACACAATCACCACTTATGCCATGCAAATGTGACCAACTGGTATCTAATCTGGGCCATTAGTGAGCCTGATAACCAAATTAGAGCAATGATGGTTTACTTCTCATACCACCGTAGTTCTAGAAGTCTAAAGCCAACTGACACAATTTTTTTGCCTGATTTTTATGTTTGTACGACATCAGAATATGATTCATTCTGAAAGGCATGTACCTGATCTATTTATTCATAGATGACTTTATGGCTTACCCAGTTAAAAATGACTTTCACCTGGACCCACCCCCTCAGTGGCAACATTTCTGACCAGAATTTAAAACTACAAGGTGTGAATTCCAAGTGAATAATTTATGATAAGTATGGGTCAGGTCTTGCAATTATTAAGTTGAAATATTGCTGTGAACATACCTCTTAGGCGAACAGCATGGTGATGAGGTTCTGCGAGTGGATTTTTGGCGGCACCCTGCACTGCCATTCCTCCTCCTCTCCTTAGTCCAGTAGTTCATCTCACTGATCAGCAGCCTTTTCTCTCTCTCATCCAGACTGCCTAAGGAATCCTCAGACCCTGTCAGAGAGCACTGGGATTCTGGGGAGGTTGCCCCACTCCTCAGGTTCACCCCCATGATACGAGCTAGCGCTGGTAGGAGAATGCGGAGGGCTGTCTGGGTCACGACTTTAACAATCTTCAGACACAGCATGGAGAGCTGCTCGAATGTGAGCTATGGCCAACAAACAGAGTAATGTTTTTGTCAATCAAGCAATTCCATGACACCATTCCCTATATAGCGCGCAACTTTTGACCAGAACCTTATGTGGAGAGACTTACGTTATTTTTCATGCCATGCTGAATCACTCTCCATTGGCTAGAGAAAAGAAAAGAAAGGAAACATATTTTACCTGCACACTGATGTTGAGTTAGTGGAGTCACTAGATAGCCATGTCAGGGAAAATAAAAGTGTATTTAATTAAGCTATTAACAAGTACATGAGACATTTTGGTCTTGATTTACAGGAAGAGTTAGGGGTGTGGTTACAGTGATGTTAGGTGTAGTGTCTAAAATCCCATTTGTGGTTAGAAGGTGCACTATGATTATAAATTCAGAGTTGTTTCATGTGAGGTTGGAAAAAGACATGGGACTTGCTCATCAGTTAGACTCCTCAGGAAGGAGAGGAGGATTGGGGCACAGCATGTCTCAATCTTGAGAGAAGGCATTAGAGTCCTCTGAGCCTCCTTCTCCAGCTGCTCAATGATAGATCCCCTTTCCCGGAAACCACACCCGGGTGTCTGAGAAGACTCTGGGAAACCGCAAAGAGAAATCTAAAGTTGAATCTGAACTTGATCCCTAATTTCCTTCACCTTTAGTGATTTGATTGCACTGGACAGGTAAAAGCACATCTCTCTGCGGGCCTCCACTATATTGCTTTCACCTATATAGATACTATCTTCTCAGATCAGTGCTGATGAATTTGAACACAACCTGCACCCAACATGAAGTAATCTCGGACCTGCACCAATGCTGCTGTCCTCCTCCACGGAAGTCTTCTTGGCACGGCCACTGGACTTACGTTTAGCCTACATGACAACAGATTATAGGTCTCATAGCAGATCTAAGGTCAGTGTAGCGTCTCCTCCTAATGCTTTAAGGCTAGGATTTAGTGATACTAAACTAATCAGATCTGTGCCTAAGTAGGCAGAACATGTGTAAAGGACAGCATATTTCTTACCTTGCCTCCTGTCCTGTTCTTGTTGGTCTCATGTGTCTCTGTTTCATCCTTCATATTCCCCACAACCTTATTTTGGTCATCCGGGGGATCCTCCCATTTCACGCTCTGGTGGATAAATGAGAGGTCAATATCAGTCCTAGGTTGTGACTTTGTGAAACAACTTATTCGCTCCTATTGTAAACAAAACGGCAATAGTGGTCAGATTTCAGTCCATGGATCAAACCAGTGAGACCTATTGCTTTGGTAGTGACCTACTATATTGTTAGTAATTTCTCCTCTAAACTCAAAATAGGCTAAATGAACCATACCTTGCTGTCATCTGACATGATGTGTAGCTTATTGTTGTAGGCTGTTTAGAGGAAATACTAATAGCTCCTTTGAAAAAACGTCAGTGAACCATCGGCAGACAACTGAAGTGAATATGAACGTCCTTGAATTATGCCAAAGCATTGTTGAATACTCGATTCCGATTGGCTGAAGCCAGGGCATTCTTCAAAGATGTCATACACACATGATGTCACAATTAGGCCTAAGTCTAATGTCTATATGAACTGTCAATGTCATTTGAAAACAGATTATAGCTTGTCAAAGTTCTGCCAAACGAAAATATTTGTAAGTGCACGTTTTTGCGTTTAATTTATGGTTTATCAAGCATCCTCATTCATCGCCATGCACAAAAACGTAACTGGCTGCCATCCATTAGCTATAATTCTGAGGTTGCAAAGCTGCAAAACTAGGACATGCAATAAATTACACTTGCGCCTAGAATAATTTAAAATCAATGACGTTCTTGGCGTCATGGTGCTGAAATGTTTCGAGTCTGGGCAGCACCTGAGACCACGGCATGGTGCTGAAATGGAGCAGGGCTCAGTTCTATGGGTATCTCATGCGGATTTTTCTGCTAACCTATGTATAACGATACTATAATTACATTATTTCCATCCATCCGTCAACACAAATTGAATGTCAACGGCTAAATGCTTATCTACACCCAAATAAAATCCACAACACAAATGGTGCAATGAAGCCAAGCTTGAGATGTATGGTTCTTCATCCAGAGGACGAAGCACCATTGTATCATCTAAAACCTTCAGAGAGATCCCTTAAAACTGTAGTATAAGTTCTCCACAGCTGTTCTGGTAGCAAGGTTAATTTAGCGAGACATGGACAAATCCAACACATAGCGTTTCTACTGAGTCCTGCTTAGAGGTGACTGTCTGTCATGTTGCTAGTTGTAATGACGCTTTTGAAACAAGAAAAGGTATTTGTAATTGCTCTGGGAGCTAATTATTGCAGAGCCCAGCTACACATCCTGCCCGCTGGGCTCATTATGGACAGCCAATGAGCAGTTCAGGTGAAAAAGTCAGCCAGATCTGATCTCTATAACATACATGATACTAAAGGATACCGTCTTTGTCAGCAACCTGCCGGCCTGCACAACATAACTGCCTTCATTTCACTGGACCCCATGAAGAGTAGCTGCTGCAGCTAAAGGGGATCCACAATAAATACAAATACAAACCCAATGCAACATAATAAACGTTAATATACGTTAATCTTGGGAGGTTCCAAGATGGCATAGCAGTTCAGACGTCTTTTGTCCTCGTCTTGTCGTGTCCCGTATATATATATATATATTACAACTTTTTCACATACCTTTTTATATTTTTTATTTTCCATAAACTCATCTTCAAAACCCTCTCCTGCAACCCGCCTCACCAATTTATATTTATTTTTTTAAAAAATATTATTTACCTCAAATCTGTAATCCTCCATAGAAACTAGCCAAAGCTAGCCAGAAACTCAAGCTAGCCAGAAATCCAGAAGCTAGCCAGAAGCTAGCCAGAAGCTAATCAGAAGCTAGTTAGCTTCTTTACTGGCTACTCGTTAGTATTCAGCTAACCACGGTTTGTGGTCATCAGCTATCCTTTAGCTCGAAAATCTATCGCCAGATTTGTACGGCGCGGCTCGGAACGGAACATACCGGACCTATTTTTCTCTCCATGTCCCTGGATTTCAACCGCTAACTCTGGACATTCATACCTGGATCTCGCAGCTAGCTAGCTGCTATCCGTATGACTATCAGCTTTCGTCGATTCCGGAGCAAACATCAATTATTCCGGAGCTAGCCAGCTGAAGAGCTCCATCAATCACTCCTGGGCTACAATCACCTATCCGGACCCGTTTTACTGCCAACGCGGAGCCCCACCGGGCCTTCACAACTGGACTACCGACGTTATCTACCCGAAGGAGTTATCCGGCTGGCTCCTCCGTCGCGACGTTACCTGAACGCCCATCTGCGGTCCGCTAACCGTTAGCTGTCTTATCTGCTGCTATCTGAATAGACCTATCGGACAATTTATTTAGTATTTTATTATTATTTATTTATTTAAATAAAAAAAATATTCTTGGGCCTCTATAACTATATCTATTGTTTTTTTGTTGTTGTGTGATTTGGATTAATCCCCTATACCACACGGAACCCCACTAATCTACTGAAGGAACGCACGAGGTGGCTAATAACAGACCTCCATCCTATGCTAGCTTGCTACCGATGGCCTGGCTAGCTGTCTAAATTGCCGTGATCCCAACCAACCTCTCTACTCACTGGACCCTTTTGATCACTCGACTAAATATGCCTCTCCTTAATGTCAATATGCCTTGTCCATTGCTGTTCTGGTTAGTGTTTATTGGCTTATTTCACTGTAGAGCCTCTAGTCCTGCTCACTATACCTTATCCAACCTATTAGTTCCACCACCCACACATGCGATGACATCTCCTGGTTTCAATGATGTTTCTAGAGACAATATCTCTCTCTTCATCACTCAATACCTAGGTTTATCTCCACTGTATTCACATCCTACCATACCTTTGTCTGTACATTATACCTTGAAGCTATTTTATCACCCCCAGAAACCTCCTTTTACTCTCTGTTCCAGACGTTCTAGACAACCAATTCTTATTGCTTTTAGCCGTACCCTTATCCTACTCCTCCTCTGGCGATGTAGAGGTGAATCCAGGCCCTGCAGTGCCTAGCTCCACTCCTATTCCCCAGGCGCTCTCTTTTGATGACTTCTGTAACCGTAATAGTCTTGGTTTCATGCATGTTAACATTAGAAGCCTCCTCCCTAAGTTTGTTATATTCACTGCTTTAGCACACTCTGCCAACCCGGATGTTCTAGCTGTGTCTGAATCCTGGCTTAGGAAGACCACCAAAAATTCTGACATTTTAATCCCAAACTACAACATTTTCAGACAAGATAGAACTGCCAAAGGGGGCGGTGTTGCAATCTACTGCAAAGATGGCCTGCAGAGTTCTGTCCTACTATCCAGGTCTGTACCCAAACAATTTGAACTTCTACTTTTAAAAATCCACCTCTCTAAAAACAAGTCTCTCACCGTTGCCGCCTGCTATAGACCACCCTCTGCCCCCAGCTGTGCTCTGGACATCATATGTGAACTGATTGTCCCCCATCTATCTTCAGAGCTCGTACTGCTAGGCGACCTAAACTGGAACATGCTTACCACCCCAGCCATCCTACAATCTAAGCTTGATGCCCTCAATCTCACACAAATTATCAATGAACCTACCAGGTACCTCCCCAAAGCCTTAAACACGGGCGCCCTCATAGATATCATCCTAACCAACTTGCCCTCTAAATACACCTCTGCTGTCTTCAACCAAGATCTCAGCGATCACTGCCTCATTGCCTGCATCCGTAATGGGTCAGCGGTCAAACGACCTCCACTCATCACTGTCAAACGCTCCCTGAAACATTTCAGCGAGCAGGCCTTTCTAATCGACCTGGCCGGGGTATCCTGGAAGGATATTGATCTCATCCCATCAGTAGAGGATGCCTGGATATATTTTTTAAATGCCTTCCTAACCATCTTAAATAAACATGCCCTTTTCAAGAAATTTAGAACCAGGGACAGATATAGCCCTTGGTTCTCCCCAGACCTGACTGCCCTTAACCAACACAAAAACATCCTATGGCGTTCTGCATTAGCATCGAACAGCCCCGTGATATGCAGCTGTTCAGGGAAGCTAGAAACCATTATACACAGGCAGTTAGAAAAGCCAAGGCTAGCTTTTTCAAGCAGAAATTTGCTTCCTGCAACACTAACTCAAAAAGTTCTGGGACACTGTAAAGTCCATGGAGAATAAGAACACCTCCTCACAGCTGCCCACTGCACTGAAGATAGGAAACACTGTCACCACTGATAAATCCACCATAATTGAGAATTTCAATAAGCATTTTTCTACGGCTGGCCATGCTTTCCACCTGGCTACTCCTACCCCGGTCAACAGCACTGCACCCCCAACAGCAACTCGCCCAAGCCTTCCCCATTTCTCCTTCTCCCAAATCCATTCAGCTGGACCCCTACAAATCAGCCGGGCTAGACAATCTGGACCCTTTCTTTCTAAAATTATCTGCCGAAATTGTTGCCACCCCTATTACTAGCCTGTTCAACCTCTCTTTCGTGTCGTCTGAGATTCCCAAAGATTGGAAAGCAGCTGCGGTCATCCCCCTTTCAAAGGGGGGACACTCTTGACCCAAACTGCTACAGACCTATATCTATCCTACCATGCCTTTCTAAGGTCTTCGAAAGCCAAGTCAACAAACAGATTACCGACCATTTCGAATCTCACCATACCTTCTCTGCTATGCAATCTGGTTTCAGAGCTGGTCATGGGTGCACCTCAGCCACGCTCAAGGTCCTAAACGATATCTTAACCGCCATCGATAAGAAACATTACTGTGCAGCCGTATTCATTGATCTGGCCAAGGCTTTCGACTCTGTCAACCACCACATCCTCATCGGCAGACTCGACAGCCTTGGTTTCTCAAATGATTGCCTCGCCTGGTTCACCAACTACTTCTCTGATAGAGTTCAGTGTGTCAAATCGGAGGGTCTGCTGTCCGGACCTCTGGCAGTCTCTATGGGGGTGCCACAGGGTTCAATTCTTGGACCGACTCTCTTCTCTGTATACATCAATGAGGTCGCTCTTGCTGCTGGTGAGTCTCTGATCCACCTCTACGCAGACGACACCATTCTGTATACTTCCGGCCCTTCTTTGGACACTGTGTTAACAACCCTCCAGGCAAGCTTCAATGCCATACAACTCTCCTTCCGTGGCCTCCAATTGCTCTTAAATACAAGTAAAACTAAATGCATGCTCTTCAACCGATCGCTACCTGCACCTACCCACCTGTCTAACATCACTACTCTGGACGGCTCTGACTTAGAATACGTGGACAACTACAAATACTTAGGTGTCTGGTTAGACTGTAAACTCTCCTTCCAGACCCATATCAAACATCTCCAATCCAAAGTTAAATCTATAATTGGCTTCCTATTTCGCAACAAAGCATCCTTCACTCATGCTGCCAAACATACCCTTGTAAAACTGACCATCCTACCAATCCTCGACTTTGGCGATGTCATTTACAAAATAGCCTCCAATACCCTACTCAACAAATTGGATGCAGTCTATCACAGTGCAATCCATTTTGTCACCAAAGCCCCATATACTACCCACCATTGCGACCTGTACGCTCTCGTTGGCTGGCCCTCGCTTCATACTCGTCGCCAAACCCACTGGCTCCATGTCATCTACAAGACCCTGCTAGGTAAAGTCCCCCTTATCTCAGCTCGCTGGTCACCATAGCATCTCCCACCTGTAGCACACGCTCCAGCAGGTATATCTCTCTAGTCACCCCCAAAACCAATTCTTTCTTTGGCCGCCTCTCCTTCCAGTTCTCTGCTGCCAATGACTGGAACGAACTACAAAAATCTCTGAAACTGGAAACACTTATCTCCCTCACTAGCTTTAAGCACCAGCTGTCAGAGCATCTTACAGATTACTGCACCTGTACATAGCCCACCTATAATTTAGCCCAAACAACTACCTCTTTCCCAACTGTATTTAATTAATTAATTTATTTTGCTCCTTTGCACCCCATTATTTTTATTTCTACTTTGCACATTCTTCCATTGCAAAACTACCATTCCAGTGTTTTACTTGCTATATTGTATTTACTTTGCCACCATGGCCTTTTTTGCCTTTACCTCCCTTCTCACCTAATTTGCTCACATTGTATATAGACTTGTTTATACTGTATTATTGACTGTATGTTTGTTTTACTCCATGTGTAACTCTGTGTCGTTGTATGTGTCGAACTGCTTTGCTTTATCTTGGCCAGGTCGCAATTGTAAATGAGAACTTGTTCTCAACTTGCCTACCTGGTTAAATAAAGGTGAAATAAAAAAATAAAAAAAGAATTGATCAATAATGGGAGCTTTACTATTCCCACAGGGTTTTGTATGACCAACATACACTGTGTTTTGTATAACCGATATACACTGGGTTTTGTATGACCAATATACACTGGGCGGGTTCGCAAAAACCTGAGGTACGGTGCACTACCGTAAATAAACTAAACTTAATCACGAGAGGCATGTTCGCTCGAGATTAAGAGGGGATATTAAATACAGTGGGGCAAAAAAATATTTAGTCAGCCACCAATTGTGCAAGTTCTTCCACTTAAAAAGATGAGAGGCCTGTAATTTTCATCATAGTACACTTCAACTATGACAGACAAAATGAGTAAAAACAATCCAGAAAATCACATTGTAGCATTTTTTATGAATTTATTTGCAAATTATGGTGGAAAATAAGTATTTGGTCAATAACAAAAGTTTATCTCAATACTTTGTTATACACCCTTTGTTGGCAATGACAGAGGTCAAATGTTTTCTGTAAGTCTTCACAAGGTTTTCACACACTGTTGCTGGTATTTTAGCCCATTCCTCCTAACAGATCTCCTCTAGAGCAGTGATGTTTTGGCACTGTTGCTGGGCAACTCCCTCCAAAGATTTTCTATGGGGTTGAGATCTGGAGACTGGCTAGGCCACTCCAGGACCTTGAAATGCTTCTTACGAAGCCACTCCTACGTTGCCCGTGCGGTGTGTTTGGGATCATTGTCATGCTGAAAGACCCAGCCACATTTAATCTTCAATGCCCTTGCTTATGGAAGGAGGTTTTCACTCAAAATCTCACGATACATGGCCCCATTCATTCTTTCCTTTACACGGATCAGTCGGCTTGGTCCCTTTGCAGAAAAACCCGAAAGCATGATGTTTCTACCCCCATGCTTCACAGTAGGTATGGTGTTCTTTGGATGCAACTCAGCATTCTTTGTCCTCCAAACACGACGAGTTCAGTTTTTACCAAAAAGTTATATTTTGGTTTCATCTGACCAAATGACATTCTCCCAATCTTCTTCTGGGTCATCCAACTGCTCTCTAGCAAACTTCAGACGGGCCTGGACATGTACTGGCTTAAGCAGGGGGACACGTCTGGCACTGCCGGATTTGAGTCCTTGGCGGCGTAGTGTGTTACTAATAGTAGGCTTTGTTACTTTGGTCCCAGCTCTCTGCAGGTCATTCACTAGGTCCCCCCGTGTGGTTCTGAGATTTTTGCTCACCGTTCTTGTGATCATTTTGACCCCACGGGGTGAGATCTTGCGTGGAGCCCCAGATCGAGGGAGATTATCAGTGGTCTTGTATGTCTTCCATTTCCTAATAATTGCTCCCACAGTTGATTTCTTCAAACCAAGCTGCTTACCTATTGCAGATTCAGTCTTCCCAGCCTGGTGCAGGTCTACAATTTTGTTTCTGGTGTCCTTTGACAGCTCTTTGGTCTTGGCCATAGTGGAGTTTGGAGTGTGACTGTTTGAGGTTGTGGACAGGTGTCTTTTATACTGATAACAGTATAAAAGTAGGTGCTGGGGGATAGGACTGTGAGGACGGTGATCTTGTACAAATAGGATATTAACTAGGCGTGGGAAGACAGGAAGGGAATTCTATGCGTACAAGATAACTTGAATGGTCAATTAAGCTCTGGGAGTATTGACCGTCATTCCGATTCAACAAATAGTCCTGAAATAAAGTCCAAATGAGGAGGAGAGGGAAGCCAAATCTATAGTCAAGAGGTTCCAGGAGAGAGGGAAACCTAAAATAGTGGCGTGAGATAAAGATATTAGTGTACTTTAAAAGCCCTCCGACACAACCTGATAAAAGATGTTAAGGGATTTACGACCCCTGGATTTATTGTTGTATAGGTAAAACCTAATATCTGATTCAACAGTCAAATCTATTGATAAGGTTTCCATAAAGGAGAAAACCCAAATAGAAATCCATACACATAGATTGTAATCATTAAAGAGACACACACATAGTCAGGCAGTAGAACAGCCATAGTGACTAGGTAATGGTAAAAAGCACATACATAGGTCATAGAAATATATATACACATAGATAGTGAGTACGAACATTGCTACTAGGAGCAGCAAGGATTTATTAAACATTGGTAGTAAATCCTCAAAGGAGGCCCCGAAATTAACGGGAGATGAGAAATATAGGCAGGAAGAAGATAAGAGGAACACCTATTTTAGCCAGACATGGAGGAGTAAGTACGAATTTGATGAACGTTTAAATAAAGAAAAACTGGAATCAATGATTAAACAAATAAATAGGGTTAGTGGAGACAGGGCAGATAAACAACGGGCAGAGGGGCTAAATGCAGCTAGGATATGGTTAGCCGAGGCGAGGAAGAGAGCTGAGAACAAAGGAAAAGGAAGGGAGGCGCCCAAAGTCTGACTCAGACAAAAGACGATGATGAACCCTGAATAGAAACTGATACTGCTGAAATAGTCAGGAAGGGTTTAAATTAGGATTATTTTCTGGGAATTCTCGGTGCCGGAGTTGGCGACTACAGACAATTATAATAATATAGTTATTGTCGGGGAAACTCAATCATTTCCATAGCGTTGGTGAATTAGCGGTAAAGTTACGCGGGACACTGAGGTTCGTATCTCAGCTTTGACACCGATAGATTGTAATTCAGCTATTTGTATGTTTTGCCTGGAAAAATACGGGGGCTAGTGTTTGTATAAGATATGAACTGAATGTTTTTAATATGTTGTTTAGGTTGAATTGATAGAAGAATTTATTCAAAATAATGGCGAGACAATTTCAATGTAACACGTTATGTTGCCCAAAATGATCTGCTGGAATAATGTATTGAGACGGGAGTCGTATTTAAATAAATGTATCATAGAAGAGAAAGTTACCTAACCCTGATTAATTTTAAGGAATAACGGAGAGGTGCGATAAAGTTTTTGTGCCATCATGATTTTATATTTTTTTATGAATCGACAGACATACGATATAAATTTAGCAAAGAACATGGTACGTTTAAATTTTGGAGTATAGAAAGTTGGGAAGTTTGGTTGGTTTTACTTTTTCGTAGAATTTAAAGCAGAACTCAATCTCAATAGGGGATATATATTTGACAAGAGGCAGGCTGACTTGCGGCGTCATTACGTTGAATACACAATAACGTTCCTCAAATTATGACAGAGAAAATGGGTTGTGGCATTTAGAGGGAAAATGCGTGCATTATAGCTTTGAGTCACTTTTCAAAAGTGGCTAAAAGTTCCAAATACATTTTTAAAAAGGAGCTGAATATCGTAAGGCTAGTCTGAAAAGATGCTACAGCTAGCAACAGAATTGCTAGGCGTTCCATTGGGCTATAACATAGGGAGGTAAGAATAGTTGAATCGTAAGTTGTGGTTGTTTCCCGGGTATTGATTTTTGGTTAGGTAACGCCAGTGAATTCGAACAAGAAGTTAACATATTCTAAACATGATCTGTTTTCATTACGGGGAACAATGAAATGTCTACAATAGGGTATGGCTGGCTGGGAGTGTTTTTATTTTAAAGGGTTGTTTGAGTGTAATGGCAGGGTATAAAGTATTTTGGGGCGACAATTTGGAGAAAGACTGAATGAGTTACATGAAACATCGAGGAAATTTAAAACGAATGATTTGAGGGGATTATCATAATTATTTAGGTTTTGTTTTTGTAGTAAATGTTTAGGTTAAGGAGATTTCCCTGTTCCCAGAGACAAGGGGTACACTCACATATGTTTTAATTAGACAAGTGAATACATTATTTTTTTTTTTTAAGATAAAGGATTCTTTAATATGTCTAATATGGTATGGAACACGAATGTAAAGGGGTGGTGTAACCTTTGACCAAGTTTCCATGGCTCTCCCAGTTGGTCTGATCAGCCACAGGGGGGAGCCATTTGAATAATGAATTTGTAGTCATCGGTGATACTGGTTTTTAAAGTAAATTTATTATAATGGTGTTTATAGTACTGCAACAGGAACAGAAATCATATTAATCATCGATAATAAATGGGGGAAGATGGTCCTTTGAGGTTTGGACAGAACACCGTTATTAAGCCAATAGGGCAGGAAAACACATGATAGAAAAGGCGATTTTATAAGTATTAAAATTATTTATGAAAATAAATAAGTTGCAGTTCTTAGGGATGGTAAATTACGGTAGATAAGGTATCTCAAACTAGGCAACATATATTAAATTATTGATGTGACTGATTTTTAAGTTTAAATCATGTTATTTTTAGATAAATAAAGTACAGTGGATTCCCGAATGGGAGATTTCATTAACACAGGAAAGAGATAGGATATGGTTAGCATTCGTTTTGGCTTTAATTAATATTAGAATATTTAGAATATTTTTATTTAAAAATATTTATTTTTATTTAAATAGTATTAAAGTTTGACAGGGATATATGACATCTGTGGTGATTCAGGATCAGGGATAGGATCAAGAACCTTAATTAACCTGTATAAGGACTTTAGAAATTGACATGTTTTTCAACAACAACAAAAAATCCATGAGTTTAGATAAAGCCAATCAGTGAGACATGTAGTTAAAATTTGGAAGCAACATATAGTTGTTACAGAGCAGAGAGGAAATGAACACAGATACCTTTTAAAAGTAGATAAGCCACTTGACAGAGAATTGGTACAGGATAAATATGAATGGACACCAAAGGGAGAATTGTACATACATGATAATGTCAGAACATAAGGATAATTGACTAATCTTACCTAAGTCATTATTTAGAGTAGATAAGGTTGTTACCTGGGCAGAGCCAGGTATCAAAAGGGGGATGGGTAAGTTGTGGTCTAGGATAGGACACTTAGTGGCCTATTGGATAATAAACAAATAATAATTTTAAAAATGTAGCTAATAAGTAGGCATAGAAGTTAAATAAATAATCAGATAGAACATATGAGAAACTGTTTGTTAACCAAACCTGTATGTCCAGGATTTATGCACTACAGGTGAACTACAGGATAAGGTGATTCACTCAAACCAGTCCCCGAGGAGAATAGACAGGAAGCAGCACGGTGGGCGGGGCCATACCAAGTACTCCTGGTGACGGCCTTCGCGGTGAGGATAGCCGAAAGAGCTCCCGGGGTGCATATCACACATTGTAGGAGGGCAGGACACATTGACACTGTCGAACAATCACAGAAGTAGGAGAGGAACCGCAACCTTTAGGGTACGGGGGTCAAACTCCTACTGAAGATTCCCTTATACCTGACTTTTCCCCAGCTGTGAGCGTTCATAGAAGTGAAAGTGTGTCTTGGCCTCTTGCTGATGATATGTTTTCCTGGAAAAGGGTGGGGCTTCATCGGAGTGCTGTTTGGTCTGAGCTGTCTTATCGTAGGAGCCATATTCCTGATACAGCACGTCCCACCTGAGTATGCGGAGAGTGGTAATTTGACCCATGGTTTAGACGATGAGGATTTTGTTCCAAACAAGCATAAGAGATCCCTAGATCTGGGTAGACAGGAAGTTAGAGTAGAGGTTGGTAAGGATGTCTCAATGGAGTTTTATGTAGACCAAAAGGGGTCTCTAACTACATGGCAGTCTAGGACTCTGAGCCATTATGGTATATATTGGTGCAGGTCCCCATGTTGGTCGTGGACACAGGTCATAGCTCAGAGGGCTATACGAATCCACTCACCCAGTATGGAAGGAGGTGGAGTATAGTGAAGGTGAGAGTTTTTGACTGTAATCCGGAGAGAGGGATGTAATTGCATAAAGATACACCTTACCCTTAAAAAAGTAATGAAAGAGGATCTAGGGTTATGGTATGTTGGATTTGACCAGTTTTTGGTCGACACCCTAGTACGGGTCCGGGTAGAGGAGGTTAGGCCAGGTGGTAACTCTATCGTCAGCAGGAATACAGAGCACCTGACACAACAGACACTGACAGCAGAGTAGTCCAGAGCCAAGGGCCGATGAAGATACTGAAGACGAAAGATCTGAAGGAAGTGATCGAGGTAGAAACTGGTTATGGGGATTCTAATCTTTGGTTAGAATGGATCCACTATACAGCCAGACCAGTAGCTAAAGAAAAATGTTATGCCTGCGCCACAGCCAAACCTCAGCTGACAACCATCCCCTCTCCATTTGATGGAATTGATTCACCCAGGGGAATGGCCTGTATGGTAAAGCTGTTCACGAAAGCAAGAATGCCAGATAATGACAATTGTATTGATTTGCGCTATTTATATCCACAGATTCCCTTTAAATCAAGACTTCCTCCCTTTACAGTGACCGGAGATTATTACTGTTTGGCCCGGTACAGTACTCATGGGAAATATGTAGGGGAAGTTAGTACCTGCAATAGGACAGAGAATATTAACACTGACGAGACCATGTCTGATTTGACAGGCTGGTTGAACTCTGGGGATTTCAATAAGGTAAAGTGGGCCAGGGCTGACATCTGGTGGTTGTGTGGGGGAATGATGTTATGGCCAGTTTTTACCGGCAGATTGGACAGGATTATGCGACCTTGTACATTTGGGAATGCCTTTCACACTCGTTCAACACCAAGACATGAAGTTGGCCAAACGGGAGAAAAGAAGTACTCCATCTGGGTCTTTTGACGAGAGAGTATATATTGATAACATTGGGGTTCTGCGGGGATTACCAGACGAGTTCAAAGCAAGAAATCAGATCGTAGCAGGATTAGAGTTAAGTATTTTCTAGTGGTCCACACTCAAATAAGAATGTGAACTGGATCAATTATATTTAGAATAATCCACAGCGCTACGTCAATTATACCAGAGATGAATGACTTGGCAGAATAGAATTAATCTTGGATATATTTGTTGGCTGGAAAGGGTGAGAGTGGGTGTAGATGGTTTGTTCCTCGATGGCACAGCTCCGGACGAATCAGTGACCAAAGCCTCAGCTGGTTTGACCACCCTGGCTCACGAGTTGACAGAACTCTGGGGTGGATACTTCTTTGACTAATTGGTTTGATAGTATGTTTGGAAAATGGAAAAATGTTATGATCACTGTGTTAAGGGCTACCTTCACCTGTGTGACTGTACAATTGCATAACTGCCTACATTTTACTGGACCCCATGAAGAGTAGCTGCTGCAGCTAAAGGGGATCCACAATAAATACAAAATACAAACCCAATGCAACATG
>NC_088422.1:27868043-27872747 GCF_034236695.1 Oncorhynchus nerka | reverse complement strand
TGTTGAATCTAGGGGTCATTTTAAAAAATAAATTGGAAAAAATAACGTTCAAAGTAAACGGGCTATTTTTCAGGACCAGAAAATATAATATGCATATAATTGACAGCTTACGATAGAAAACTAAAGTTTCCAAAACTGTAAAGCTATTGTCTGTGAGTATAACATAACTGATATTGCAGGCAAAATAATGAGAAAAATCCAATCAGGAACGCAGTGGCTTCTAAATAAAGAGTCCCTTCCTATGCTTCCCTATTGAGCAGTGAATGGGATATCAACGAGATTCCTTTTTTCTATGGCTTCCTTATTGTGTCTAGTATCACAAGACATAGTTTCAGGCTTTTATTTGTAAAAAAAATATCCTGAGAGACACTGTGTCAGTGTCCACCTGATGGCGCTTTTGTCTTTTGCGCGAGAAATACACGAGGTAGCCATTTTTCCACCTGGTCTTACTGAAAAAAGCTCTGTCCCGGTTGAATATTATCAAATAGATATTTGAAAAACACTTTGAGGATTGATTATAAACAACGTTTGCCATGTTTGTCGATATTATGGAGCTAATTTGGAATATTTTTCGGAGTTGTGACCGCAATTTCCGGTCTTTTTCTCAGCCTAACGTGAAGAACTACAAAAATAATTTCTGGAAAAAAGGAACATTTGCCATCTAACTGGGAGTCTCGTGAGTGAAAACATCCGAAGCTCAAAGGTAAACGATTTAATTGGATTGCTTTTCTGATTTTCGTGACCAGCTAGCCTAGCATTATGCCTAGCTAGCAGCAGGCTATCCATAAACTAACAAATGTTTGTCTTGCTTTGGCTGTAAAGCATATTTTTCAAATCTGAGATGACAGGATGATTAACAAAAGGCTAAGCTGTGTTTGAATATATTGCAATTGTGATTTCATGAATATTTTCTAGTAAGATTTGTCCATTGCATTATGCTACTTAATATCCGTTGATGACAATTCTCCCGGATTCGGAATGGGTTAACTGCCTTCATTTCACTGGACCCCATGAAGAGTAGCTGCTGCAGCTAAAGGGGATCCACAATAAATACAAATACAAACCCAATGCAACATAATAAACGTTAATCTTGGGAGGTTCCAAGATGGCATAGCAGTTCAGACGTCTTTTGTCCTCGTCTTGTCGTGTCCCGTATATATATATATATATATATATATATATATTATATATTTACAACTTTTTCACATACCTTTTTATATTTTTTATTTTCCATAAACTCATCTTCAAAACCCTCTCCTGCAACCCGCCTCACCAATTTATATTTATTTAAAAAAAATATTATTTACCTCAAATCTGTAATCCTCCATAGAAACTAGCCAGAAGCTAATCCCGAAGCTAGCCAGAAGCTAATCAGAAGCTAGTTAGCTTCTTTACTGGCTACTCGTTAGTATTCAGCTAACCACGGTTTGTGGTCATCAGCTATCCTTTAGCTCGAAAATCTATCGCCAGATTTGTACGGCGCGGCTCGGAACGGAACATACCGGACCTATTTTTCTCTCCATGTCCCTGGATTTCAACCGCTAACTCTGGACATTCATACCTGGATCTCAGGCTAGCTAGCTGCTATCCGTATGACTATCAGCTTTGTCGATTCCGGAGCAAACATCATTATTCCGGGCTAGCCAGCTGAAGAGCTCCATCAATCACTCCTGGGCTACAATCACCTATCCGGACCCGTTTTACTGCCAACGCGGAGCCCCACCTTGGCCTTCACAACTGGACTACCACCGTTATCTTCCCGAAGGAGTTATCCGGCTGGCTCCTCCGTCGCGACGTTACCTGAACGCCCATCTGCGGTCCGCTAACCGTTAACTGTCTTATCTGCTGCTATCTGAATAGACCTATCGGACAATTTATTTAGTTATTTTTTATTATTTCTATGATTATTTTTGTTACTTTTTTTCTTGGGCTTCTATAACTATATATATTGTTTTTTTGTTGTTGTGTGATTTGGATTAATCCCCTCTACCACACCGAACCCCACACCGAATACTGTATTATTGACTGTATGTTTGTTTTACTCCATGTGTAACTTTGTGTCGAACTGCTTTGCTTTATCTTGGCCAGGTCGCAATTGTAAATGAGAACTTGTTCTCAACTTGCCTACCTGGTTAAATAAAGGTGAAATAAATAAATAGAACATGATAACACATGCATCAACTTGTTTTGACATATCACATGGGATATGACAGTTCCTGATTCTGAGATACTGTAAACCAACAGATCTTGAGAGGAGATAAAACATCATCTGTTGATCTATTTCACAGGTTTCCGGTGGTTTCTAAGCATTCTACATGTGTTGGGGAAGGAGGGTGGGATCTCTCCAGAGCATCTAATTACATCAATCATGTCTTGCATGTGATATGAGATAATGTTATGCACCACGTAAATATACATTGCCTAAGGCTGCAGTGCTATACTCCATGGAGACAGTGCTCAATGTTCATTTTGCATGATGATATATGCTACTCCATTTCATACAATCAATCAATCAGTACAATTTATTTATAAAGCCCTTTTTACATCAGCAGATGTCACAAAATGCTTATTCCGACACCCAGCTTAAAACCTCAAATAGCATGCAATGCAGATTTAGAAGCACGGTGGCTAGGAAAAACTCTCTAGAAAAACAGGAACCTAGGAAGAAACCTAGAGAGGAACCAGGCTCTGAGGGGTGGCTAGTCCTCTTCTGGCTGTGCCGGTGGAGATTATAAGCGTACATGGCCATTAAGGCCAGATTGTTCTTCAAGTACTGTAGTTCAAACATTCTTCATAGATGACCAGCAGAGTCAACAAAATAATGTGGTTATAGAGGGTGCAACAGGTCCGCACCTCCGGAGTAATTATCAGTTGGCTTTTCATAGCCGAACATTCAGAGGTCGAGACAGCAGGTGTGGTAGAGAGAGAGAGAGAGAGAGAGATTGGTGGGGGAGAGAAAGAGAGAGGTGGGGGAGAGAGAGCAGGTCCATGACAAGGTATCACGTCTGGAGAACACACATCCCTCTTCATGTGATACATGATGTTTGGCTGTGCTGTGCTAAGTGTTATCTTATGGGTTTGGTGATTGTTCTGTGTGAAGCCGTATTCTGCATTGCATCATGGAATGTGATGTGAAATCCCTGGGCCTATGGCTGTTGAAGCTACTCCACTGCACTGCCCTTCTCCCCGATTGCTCAGTTTGGCCTGGCGGCCAGCTCTAGGAAGAGTCTTGGTGTTTCCAAACTTCTTCCGTTTAAGAATGATGGAGGCCACTGTGTCCTTGGGGACCTTCAATATTGCAGAAATGTTTTGGTACCATTCACCAGATCTGTGTCTTGACACAATCATGTCTCTGAGCTCTATGGACAATTCCTTTGACCTCATGGCTTGGTTTTTGCTCTGACATACACTGTCAACTGTTGGACCTTATATTTTCAACATATAGAAAATATATAGACAACATCTAGCTGCAGATAGCTAATTCTCCTCTATGTGTTTTCCCCTTGCTGCTAATAAGCTCTTACCAATCAAACTAAATTAATAGACAACATCTGGTTATCTGACAGTCTATGCAGCAACTATTGTATTAGAGTCGAGCTGTGGTTATTTTATTTATTTTCCTAGACAAGTCAGTTCAGAACAAATTCTTATTTACAATGACAGCTTAGGAACAGTGGGTTAACTACCTTGTTCAGGAGCAGAACGTCATATTTTTTACATGGTTAGCTCAGGGATCTGACCTAGCAACCTTTCTGGCCCAACGCTCTAACCACAAGGCTACCTGCTGCCCCAAGTCCTACCAACTCAAAAACTGCACAATAAATGTGTAACCAAGGGGGAACTAGTGCATTTCTCTGAGAAAAGCTGCTTCAGTTTTACTAATCTTCCAAAACACTTGAAATTCTTGTAAAATCATTGGCATTTATTTGATCAAATAGACTTTGAAAGGGTAGACATGCAGAAATGCCTCTTGTCAAAAGTCTTGCTGTTACAAAAGTAAGGTTCTTCTTGGTGAAGCGCCTGAATGGCTTCATCATTGCTGAAAAGACCCTGACAATCAAGGATCGTTTTTTGACAGGCTGAGATATGGAGGAGAAACCTCTCCAACGGGAGCTAGAAACACAAGAGAAATGGATGGTGGAGAGGGAGGGAGAGAGAGAGAGAGATGCAGTATAGTAACGTTTAAAAATAACAGTGCTATGAGTTTGGTAGGCATACCTATGTTTCTAACACACACTAAACAAAACTACAAGCTTTAGCAGAGCTCTAAAACATCCTTACCTATGCAATGTCCATCAGTAGAGGGAATCTCAGTCTGTTCCTGGACTGAATGGCAGTCCTTTTGTTTCCTCTCTTGGAACACTAACAGAAGAAAGGTAAAGAAAATGGTACAGAGAATAAATAAATAAATGGAACACTTCTGAATCCAAGGCAACAATTTAGTGATTAATAAAACATATTTATTTCATGTATTTGTCTTATCATATGAATAACATCAGCACCTAACTGGAACCAAAAACAAATGCTAACTCCCTGCTATACCTTGAAGTTGATCCTGAGTTTGGTCATTGAAAAGCAAAGAAGCTCCTTCTTGCTTTCTGCTCAGCCCCCTCTCTGTCTCAGCCTGGTCTGATGGGTTTGTTGCAGCAGAAGCTGGTCTTGACGCCTCCTTGCATCCCTGTACCAGCTGCTGGGTCAAGGACT
>NC_088422.1:27865500-27867543 GCF_034236695.1 Oncorhynchus nerka | reverse complement strand
AAAACAAACATACAGTCAATAATACAGTATAAACAAGTCTATATACGATGTGAGCAAATGAGGTGAGACGAGGCAGGTAAAGGCAAAAAAAGGCCATGGAGGCAAAGTAAATACAATATAGCAAGTAAAACACTGGAATGGTAGATTTGCAGTGGAAGAATTTGCAAAGTAGAAATACAAATTATGGGGTGCAAAGGAGCAAAATTAATTAATTAATTAAATAGAGTAGGGAAAGAAGTAGTTGTTTGGGCTAAATTATAGGTGGGCTATGTACAGGTGCAGTAATATGCGAGCTGCTCTGACAGTTGGAACTTACAGCTAGTGAGGGAGATAAGTGTTTCCAGTTTCAGAGATTTTTGTAGTTCGTTCCAATCATTGGCAGCAGAGAACTGGAAGGAGAGGCGGCCAAAGAAAGAATTGGTTTTGGGGGTGAATAGAGAGATATACCTGCTGGAGCGTGTGCTACAGGTGGAAGATGCTATGGTGACCAGCGAGCTGAGATAAGGCGGGACTTTACCTAGCAGGGTCTTGTAGATGACATGGAGCCAGTGGGTTTGGCGACGGTATAGACGAGGGCCAGCCAACGAGAACGTACAGGTCGCAATGGTGGGTAGTATATGGGGCTTTGGTGACAAAACGGATTGCATTGTGATAGACTGCATCCAATTTGTTGAGTAGGGTATTGGAGGGTATTTTGTAAATGACATCGCCAAAGTCGAGGATTGGTAGGATGGTCAGTTTTACAAGGGTATGTTTGGCAGCATGAGTGAAGGATGCTTTGTTGCGAAAAATAGAAGCCAATTCTAGATTTAACTTTGGATTGGAGATGTTTTATATGGGTCTGGAAGGAGTGTTTACAGTCTAACCAGACACCTAAGTATTTGTAGTTGTCCACGTATTCTAAGTCAGAGCCGTCCAGAGTAGTGATGTTGGACAGGCGGGCAGGTGCAGGTAGCGATCGGTTGAAGAGCATGCATTTAGTTTTACTTGTATTTAAGAGCAATTGGAGGCCACGGAAGGAGAGTTGTATGGCATTGAAGCTTGCCTGGAGGGTTGTTAACACAGTGTCCAAAGAAGGGCCAGAAGTATACAGAATGGTGTCGTCTGCGTAGAGGTGGATCAGAGACTCACCAGCAGCAAGAGCGACCTCATTGACGTATACAGAGAAGAGAGTCGGTCCAAGAATTGAACTCTGTGGCACCCCCATAGAGACTGCCAGAACCAAGGCTGTCGAGTCTGCCGATGAGGATGTGGTGATTGACAGAGTCGAAAGCCTTGGCCAGATCAATGAATACGGTTGCACAGTAATGTTTCTTATCGATGGCGGTTAAGATATCGTTTAGGACCTTGACCGTGGCTGAGGTGCACCCATGACCAGCTCTGAAACCAGTTTGCATAGCAGAGAAGGTATGGTGAGATTCGAAATGGTCGGTAATCTGTTTGTTGACTTTGCTTAGGAAGGCTAGGAAAAGATGGTTAGGAAGGCATTTAAAAAATATATCCAGGCATCCTCTACTGATGGGATGAGATCAATATCCTTCCAGGATACCCCGGCCAGGTCGATTAGAAAGGCCTGCTCGCTGAAATGTTTCAGGGAGCGTTTGACAGTGATGAGTGGAGGTCGTTTGACCGCTGACCCATTACGGATGCAGGCAATGAGGCAGTGATCGCTGAGATCTTGGTTGAAGACAGCAGAGGTGTATTTAGAGGGCAAGTTGGTTAGGATGATATCTATGAGGGCGCCCGTGTTTAAGGCTTTGGGGAGGTACCTGGTAGGTTCATTGATAATTTGTGTGAGATTGAGGGCATCAAGCTTAGATTGTAGGATGGCTGGGGTGGTAAGCATGTTCCAGTTTAGGTCGCCTAGCAGTACGAGCTCTGAAGATAGATGGGGGACAATCAGTTCACATATGATGTCCAGAGCACAGCTGGGGGCAGAGGGTGGTCTATAGCAGGCGGCAACGGTGAGAGACTTGTTTTTAGAGAGGTGGATTTTTAAAAGTAGAAGTTCAAATTGTTTGGGTACAGACCTGGATAGTAGGA